>NC_041229.1:4106212-4213518 GCF_002837175.3 Physeter macrocephalus
GCAGTGGTTGAGAGTCCGCCTGCCGATGCGGGGGACACGGGTTCGTGCCCCGGTCCGGGAAGACCCCACGTGCCGCGGAGCGGCTGGGCCCGTGAGCCATGGCCGCTGGGCCTGCGCGTCCGGAGCCTGTGCTCCGCAGCGGGAGAGGCCACGGCAGTGAGAGGCCCACGTACCGCAAAAAAAAAAAACCACAACAAAAAAACCGATGCCGCGGGAGAGAGAGAGGAGATTGACGGGGTGCTTTCCTTGAAGAGACGGGAGAGGAGGGCATCGGAGTGCGAAGCACAAAGCCTGGCCTCAGGTGAGCGTGTGGGCAGCTCGTCCACTGTGCAGGAGGAAAGGCAGCGCCGTGGGCGCAGGAGCAGGTCCGACGGGCGACGCGGTGCTGGGAGCTGGTGGGAGTTCACGTCTGATAGCTTAAATGCTTCGTTTTTCTTAGGGAAAGAGGAAGAAGGGTCACTGGCAAAAGTGAAAAATGAGGAAGAAAGAGCTGGTCATGGAAGAGAGAAGTGAAGGTGTGAAGTAACAGCTTAGGTGGTTGGGAGAGTGAGAACTCAGGAAATGAAACGTGATGTGACCCCTCGGCGGCAGGACAGGCCCACCGCAGTGTCCAGGTCATTGATTCAAGCTGAGGCTGGCGAGGAGGACTGCGTGTGCTTCTCCGGCCATGTTCACCTACGCTGGCACCACTGAGAAGGTGAGGGAGCCGGATGCCACCAGGGTGGTGGCTTAGCCCAGTGAGTACGATGAATGGGGATGGGGGCAGAGGAGTGTACGTGCAGGAGTGGTCCCAACAATGGACCACTGTGTCTCAGCTCAATAAGAGGCTGGTGAGGGCCTGAGAAGCCTGAGGGATGATGGAAAGATGTTGGATCAAGGGACTGTAGGTCAGATGGGACTGAAGAATTGCTGGAGTCCCAAAACTGGAGGGCGTGAGCTGGGAAAATAGGGCTTCAGTGGACAGAGTGGGACCCCTGAAATGAGATCTCTGGGGTGATTAGTAGGACAAGCTTTGTGCTTTGACCTTGGCTGGTGAAGGCAGTGTCCTCCCTAAAGGGCCAGGGTGGAGGAGGGACAGTCCTCTCAGAAAGAAGGTTGAGGATAGAGTGGATTTGGCTCCTGATGGATTGAGAGGTCCAGAGAGCTTCTCGCATCACATTTCCTGCATCCAGTATCCCCCTGACCCATCTCTTTATCCTCCGACTCATCTTCCCAAGAGAAGGAACTGGCAGTGACTGGCCTGTCCTCAGGACCTTCCAGCCTCAATGCATCAGGCCGGTGGTCAAGGCAACTATGGGCTAGTAGCAAACCACCCTCCCAAAGATGCCCCCAATGGAGTGCTCATCCACGCAAGCCTCCAGCTCAGCCCACCTCCCGGACTCGGCTCCAGCTCTGCCTGTTGAGACCCTACTCATCCCTTGAGGCTCTCTTCAAATCCCACCTCCTCATCAAGGCTTATTCAGGCCCTTCTAATCATCATTAATCTCTCATCCCTGTTCTTCATGACACATTCTCGCACTCTGTCTCAACACACAGCACACACCCCTCTGCGTCTTGGCTTGCAGTTACATTTCTAGCTTCCCCACTAGACTGTGAGCCCTCTCTGACATGGCCCATGTTTCATTCGTTTTTCTGACCACCACAGTACTTTACCCAGATCCCTGAATAGAGTGGGTTGTTGCCTAATGAATGAATGAAGCTTTAATTAAACGTATATTCCCAGAACACAGAAGAGTCTACATAATCCTGTACCATGCCCATCTCAGGGCAATGGATAAAGTGCTTGGTGAATGCTTTTTTATTATTGATCCATGGCCTCTGAGTACATAAAACCCCAAGGCAAGCCCTCCCGTGGCCAAGGCAGGGGCAGGAGAGGGCTGGACAATCCCTGCCAGGATCAAGGGAGAAGATGGGCCTCTTTCTTATTCCTTTTGGTGGAAAAGCACAAATCCCTTTGCTATCCCAAACCAAGATCTGGAGAAAATAAAGTTCTTATTATATTCAGAGAATATTTGGATTCTGAATTTGTTCCGGTTTGGTTGCTATTCCTATTTATCGGGAAAAAATAACTTTTGTTCATTTATGTTTCAACTTCAAAAACGACCAGTCACAACAGAAACTGAAGCTTGGTTCGGGATGTAACAAATAGGGTTCTGAGCCCGGCTCATCTTGAGCCCACGGCTCCCTGGCCATGAAACACCCGCTGAGGGCAGAAAGGAAGGAGCGGGCAATGAGCCAGGTGTTGGGCTCCAGAGTTCCTCCCAGGGTGCAGCTCAGGGCCGGGCCCGCTGCCCCTGGGAAAGCACCCCACCTGCCTACGGCCTCACCAGTTTCTCTGACCTGCCTCATCTTTTCTCTCCGGTTTTGGAGTCAAGAAGGGGCCAGGGGCTTCCCTGGTGGCGCAGTGGTTGGGAGTCCGCCTGCCGATGCAGGGGACGCGGGTTCGTGCCCCGGTCCGGGAAGATCCCACGTGCCGCGGAGCAGCTGGGCCCGTGAGCCGTGGCCACTGAGCCTGTGCTCCGCAACGGGAGAGGCCACAGCCGTGAGAGGCCCGCGTACCGCAAAAGAAAAATAAAAAGAAGGGGCCAGGACCACAGCCAGGGCAATCGAGGCACAGAGCAGCAGTGAGATACAGTTACGGCCACACAGCAGTGTGTGCCGGGGCTGGTCCCCAGGGCAGGTCCCCGGAGTCCACCCCCCGCCCCCCAGCCCACTCACCCTGTGCTTGCTGAGGCTGCGTCTCTCCACACAGGCCCCCTTGAGGCAGAAGCTGCCGTCCCCGCAGCTGGTGCCGTCGGCCCAGGGGAAGTGGCGGGTCTGGCACAGCGTCTGGCCCTTGGCCTTGCCCGTGCACCACAGCTTGCTGCAGCGCTGCATGTAGGGGCAGGGCTTGGAGCCCACGCCGAAGGCCAGCTCGCACTGCTGGCTCAGGGGGTAGCTGGCACCCGGCAGGTCCTCGGGCAGGGACACGGGCTTGCTGGGCTCGTCCAGAAGGCAGTCGCCTGCAGGGGGCAGAGGGCGCTCATCAGGGGCGAGCCAGAAAGGTGGCCATGGCCAGCGCAGGGGTCTCGAAGGGAGCAGGGATGAAGCCAGGGGAACGGAATGGGCCCCGTCAGACGCCGTGGGTCACGGGGCACAGACGGGACGGGGCCGAGCCCGCCTCCCTGGGGCCCCGCTTACCGTGCCCGCTGTCCAGGAAGTCGGTGACGATGGCGGCGCTGCAGGCCGACCAGGGGTTGGCGCGGTCGATCTGGATGAGCGTCGGGGACATCATGTGGTTGCCCCGGAGCTTCCCGAACACCTCCTCGCACACCTTCACGTTGTCGTGGGGCATGTTGAACACGTGGCCTGCGGGGGAGGCGAGAGGCCTCAGAGGGCGGCACGCGGGCGAGCGTGGAGCAGCTCGAGGGGCGGGTGGGGGGCGGGAGCTAGAGGACCCATGTCTACGGCTTTCAGGCGGGTCATTTCTGCCTAACGGTAGATTGCTTGCAAGTGTCCTCAAGATCATGTTCCTGGGGACCTCCCCGGTGGCGCAGTGGATAAGACTCCACGCTCCCAATGTAGGGGGCGCAGGTTCATTCCCTGGTCAGGGAACTAAGATCCCACGTACATGCCGCACCTAAGGAGCCTGCATGCTACAACTAAGGAGCCCACGAGCCGCGACTAAGGAAGCCATCTGCCACAGCGAAGGCCCGGTGCAACCAAATAAATAAATAAATATTTTTTTTAAAAAATCACGTTGGGGTTTTATTGCTGTTATAGTAAAAAAACAGAGAGAGAGAGAGCATGATCTCACAGGTCCTGCCCTGCCCACCGGCTGTGGGCTCAGTGAGGACAGCGGGGTAGGGTACGTACTCTCCCCTTGGCCCCTAGTTGATGAGACGCTCTGACCGCTGACCGACACAGACAGTGTCACCGGCCACCTGGGCTGGGGCGATCGGGAAAGTGAGCCATCACCGAGGGCGACTCTGACCCTGAGGAAGGAGCCCAAGGGAGCAAAGATAGATGTCTACCCCTGCCCAGAACACCCGGTGCAAACCCAGAAGGGCACTCTCCTCCCTCCCCCAAGAGCCCCCAGCCTCACCCAGCTCGTGGGCGGTGGTGAAGGCCGAGGGAAGCCCGTCGTCCTCGATCACGGAGCAGCTTCTCTTGGGGTCGCACATGGTGCCCACGTCGGCCATGCCCAGCGTGTCACAGGTGGTGGCCCCGCACAGGTCCTGCCCAGGTGGGGGAGAAGCAGAAGCCGGCCAGAAGTAAGAGACGTAACAGAAGGACCAGATGGGAAGGAGGGGCACTTCCCAGCCAGGCCCTTTGCCCAGGGGACTGCAGGGCTGTCATTCATGGAATGCACGCAGGGAAAAAGCCTCAGGAGGGAAGCTCGGTGGCTCGCTGAGAAGACGCGACCCAAATCCTACCCAGGGAGGCCCTGGGAGGAAATTAGGAGGTACAGGATTACACTGAAAGGACCGTTGCTTTCTATAGACACAGCCTTCCAGCCCCAAAAACGGCGACTCCCCAGCCGGGTGAGGTTCTGGTCGTGGCTAACTGGGCAGGAGGGGGTGGAGGCCGGCACCACCCCAGCCAGGGTCGCCTCTGGGAGCCTCGATCCTTGATGAGGGACTGCCTTTAGACCACCATGAATTAAGCTCAGACTCTCAGCCAGAGGGTCACTGGCCAAGGGCCCGCCCTGCCCAAGGCCCAGCTTCCGCAGGCTGGGAGTAGGCAGAGCAAGGCAGAGACAAGCCCGGATGCAGACCCAGCTCCACTGGCCACAGAGGCTTGGGGGACCACGGGCTCCACGGCCGCTCCAGAGAAGACACATTACATGAGTCATGACCTAAGCCGGAAGGTCCCTCTTTCGGTACTGAAACAGCCTGCAGCGGGGCCGGAGCCTCTGGCAGCCCGGACGGAATACACTTCACGGATGTGGAAGGGTCTCCTGGGGGCACAGCTCGCAGGACTCAGGAGCGTTACGGGCCAGCAACGCATCCAGGTGCCTTCGGAGCCCGGAGTTAGCAATAGGATGAGACACCTGTACACATTCGGCTCCTCCTGAGAAGAGACTTTGAACGGGTGACACGGGTACTCTCTACATCACATCCCTGCCTCTAACGTGGAGGGCATTTGACAGTTTACACGAAGCTGACATGCAGCATCTCGTGTAACCCCCACCACAGTCTGAGGAGGCGGAGGTATTATCACAGCCATTTGTCGACGGTGGAGACCGCGACTCATGATCACAGCTGATCGCGGCAGTGACCGAGTAAATGCTGACCCCGGGCCTGCACCTGACACACATAGTGCTCGTTAATCCTCCAGCATCCACTAGGGTAACGACTGCCACCATCACCCTCCACAGACACCTCTTCAGACTCCCCTGAAGCTCAGAGGAGCTCAAGTCCCAGTCAGGGTCTGAGGACTGGACAGTCACCCTCTGTCCGCCTCATCGCGGCTGTTTACTCAGCGTCTCCTGAGACCACGCACTGCGGGTGTGTCCCCCGGGAGCCCAGGGGCTCACACAACAGGCACAGAGAGCTGTCCTCAGCTGTGCGTCTCCCTAGGGGGGTATGTGTGCCTGTGTGTGTGTGTGTGTGTGTGTGTGTGTGTGTGCACGTGTGCTGACGCGGGGAAAAGGTGGGCAGCCAGGGCGTGTGAGGGGGGCCAGGGAGCATAGGAGGAAACGTGGTCACAGTACAGAAAATCAGCAAAATTTAATCCCAAGCGCTCAGAAGTTTACCACCTGAGCAGTCAGACTTGGCTTCTCACGGTCAGGTGACAGTCACACCTCCTCATGAGTTCACAGTGATTCCGGCCAGAGAGCTTCCAGGGTGATCAGACTGAACCCGAGGGCACCCGGGTCGCTGGCGGGTAAAAGGCTGTCCCACACTTGCTCACGGCTCCTCTGTCCCTTCTGGGAGCCCCCGGGGGGACCTCGAATTCCGGTCTCTTCCAAGTCCCCTTCCCTCTCCAAAGGCTCGCTCCCCAGAAGGTTCTCCCTCCGCCAGAGTTCTGAAACCCAGGAAACACCTGCTGTGAGGACGCACGGGGCTGGCGCGGGGCAGGCGCCCCTGACCGCTGGTTGAGGGAGCGTGGCGCCCCGGAGCAGGCTGGGCCGGTGCAGCGGCCTGGGAGCGGAGGACGGAAGGGAGGCAGGAGGCTCGTGCTGGGGCAGAGGCGGGCACGAGAGCACAGGAGCCCACGAAGGTGGCCGCCGCTGAAAGTTCTAGCCTGGCGGTCACAGCCCGTGGGGAGAGCCTGCAGGACGAGATGTCACACTGTCCCCGGGCCGCCATGTGCGCCCAGCACTAGCCTTGTGTACGAGAGGTCACGGCGACAAGCACCAAGAAGCCCAGAGTCTGGTCCTGGCCCATCACGCTGCAGGTGTGTCCCTTTGGGCAAGTCACTCCTGTCCCCTCGTTCTCCTCCTCTGGGGAAGGGCCAGCTCCCAACTAAAACCCAGCCGGTCCCAGCACCTGAAGCCTCTGCTCCTTCCTGACCCCGGGGCGCTCAGCCCCTCCCCCGCCCCCACCGGCCTCTGGGTTATAAAAGGAACACCCAGAACGGTCTGCTTGTAGAATGGAAAGAACCCTAAAGCTGATCTGGTCTGCTGACCCATGCTGTGTAGTTGATAAAACTGAGTCACAGAAACGTGAAGTCACCCACATGGAGATTCAGAGGCCCATCCCCTGCCCTGCTCAGCAGAAAAGGCTGGAGCAGAGTGAGAGCTCAGGCCAGAGTCTGGCGGCCACGGGGCAGCCTGCCTCTGTGGTCAGGAGGTCCTGAAAGCCAAAAGCCGCCTTCCTCTCGGGGAGTGCGGATTCTCTCTGAAGCAGACATGCAGCTGCAGGCCCTTCGTGGCCAGGAGCAACCTGTTCTTTCCGTCAAGAAATCCCAGTTTCCCTGGATCAAACAAGAAGAACGAGGCAAGAGCCGGCAAACTTCCTGAGGGTCTGACGCAGCTGACAGCAGCTGTCCCGCAGTACCCAGCCCATCGCTGTGGGAAGACCAGCTGCTTGGGGTCAGAGGTGCTGCCTGGTCCTCTGCCTGGCCCTTTGCCCCGAGTCAGGACTCAGATGGAGCCTCGCTGGGCCTCCACACTTTGAACTCCCACAGGTGGCTGTGCAGGGTCCCATGGTGCCTCGTTTGTGGCCCTGTGTGTCTCCACCCTTCTGGAACGAACTCAGATGCACTCAAGCTGCCTTAACCTCTTCAGCTCAGGCACTTGTCTCCAGAAACTGAAACGGTTCTGGTTCCTTCCACCTGGAGGGCGTAGGCACCGCCCAGCCCAGCCCCTCACTATTTCTGGTGATTTGCCACTTCTTGTAGCTGCAACTGCCTTTCCAAATGACCCAAGAATCATCTTGGCCAAGAACTTAATCCTCCTGGATTATTCTTTTCTAATTGTCTCTTTTTATAAAAAATAATTTAGGACTAGAGCCAGATTTTGGAAACAAATCAATAAATAAGGATAACACCTCGCAGCGGCCCATCCCGTGTTTACCAAGATTGTGAGCTACACACGCACCACACCTCCCCGGCAGCTGCCTTCCTCACGGCCTTCCTTCCACCCCCTCCCACTTCCCCCGCCATCTGCTGAGATGCTCGTGTTTTCAACGGTAGGAAGAGAGGGAGACCCACAAAAATCAAGCACATTCATTTTTTTAATGTGGCAGAAGATACATGTTCTGATGGAGCCAACTTCCTGCTCACACTGAACTCCTACGCGTGCGAGCCAGCACTCATGTTCACGGCCACGTCAAAGCTTCCAAGAATTCTACTCACAGAACTGCAGAGCCACCCTCTCATTCTGCAGGTGAGGAAACTGAGGCTCCGTGCGCTAAGATCACTCCCCCAAGGCCATGCCACTATGACGTAAAGAATGGGGTCCGCATCCATGCCTTTTGACACCAGGCCAGCAGTGGCCTTTGGTCGGGATGGTACCACACGAGTTAGGGTATCCTAATCGCTGGTGAAACCACCCTGCGCTTGTATTAACATTGCCGCACAGCTTGTTACCCAGCTGAATCTCTCAGGCGTCACTGGACTTCTTCACCCAACTCAGAATCCACTTCTGTTTGTAATCTCCAAGGATGGGAGGGCGTGGCTTTGCTAGAAGAAAAAAAATCTAGCAGTTCAGTGCCTGTGCAGTGTGACTCAGGACGCCTGGAAGAAGAGGTTAGCTCACCCAGGCAGCTTCTATCAGCAGATTCTGTTCCACTGGGCTATAAACACCTCAAGATATACAAAGTGGTATCCCAGCAAGAGATGGACGAAACCAAACAAGAATTACATCATTGAGGAAGCAGAGCAACCTCACTGCAGGAAGACCAAACAACTTTCTCCAGAAGCCGTCACTTCAAGGAAAGGTGTGTAACACGTCCAACAGTAGCTGGCCTTCATGCACAGACGCTATTCTGAGCGCTGTACCTGCTCGCTTACAGAATCCTCACAGCAGCTTTATGAAGGAGATGCCATCACCAGGCCACGTTCTACAGATGAGACCCAGAGAAGATGCGTAGCCAGCCCAGGGTCAAACGGCAAGCCCAGGTTAGACTAGGAGGGCGGGGCCGAGGGAGGGCTGAACCCAGGCAGTGCATCAGCAGAGCTGGGCCCTCCCCACCCTTGCATGCTACTTCCAGGGCACGTGCTCCCAAAGAACAAAGGGGCTGGGGGGGGTGGTCCTCAAGAGGGTAAGGTCGTCCATTCCGGACCCCCTGTCCCCAGAGCGCAGGCGGGTCACAGGTGGGGAGAGGCCGGAGAGGCCCGGGGAGAGGGGAAGGCAGGATTAAAGGCCACGAGTGCTCTGGAAACGGGGTCTGCGCCAGACTCCCAGCCCCACACCTGCACAGACACACTGACCCCAGCCCTGCCGTGCGCCATCCGCCGGCTCCTCCTGGGCAAAGCCTGATGGCAAAGAGCCAAGATGAAACGCCAAAGAACCCGAGTCTCCCTCTCCCAACCCTGCAGCCTCAAAAGTTGGATGAACAGCCCCCGGGAAGGGAGGTGAAACTACCTGAGCACTCAGAGCTCTGTGGTCCTTTCACTGCATCAGCACCCCCCTCCCGCGAACACCCTGAACAATGGCGACACGCATGGGCCCATCGGAGGGGCTGCAAAGATGTAGAGAGGTCCTGCCCGGAAGATCAGTGGGACTGGCAGCCGTGGGGCCCAGAGTTTCCACACAAATAGGAAGTGTTGGGCATACCTGCAGGGGGATGGGGCAGAATGCTTTGAAGCAGGGCCGCCTCAAACCTAAGCTCTGGCCAGGGACCCATCGGTAATGACTGGACAAAGAGCAAATATACTGAGCAAGACTCAGGCAGCGATGGTTTCAGCTGCCGTAACTGGGCACCAATTCTGGAACACTCAGTAGCTCGTCCCCTCAACAGCCCTGCCAGTCGGGTACCCTTGTCATCATTATCCTTGTTTTACAGATGAGGGGAGAGTAGTTCAAACAGCTGATTCGCTCACTGTCATTGCTGAAAGCGCAAGTGCAAGGGCCAGGGTCCCAACTCAGCTCTGCCTGACTCCACACCTTGTGTTCTTTCCATTGCGCCCTGCGACCCGGGCAAGGTGTCACAGCAAGGTGAGCGTGAGGGCCCCGCGTGAGGCCAACATCTACAGAGACGTTGAAAGGCTGGCAAAGGGCAGGACCTACCGAGGGGCCGACCTCGCTGGCCTTCCTGACTAACCAGAGTGTAAAAAAAGAAAGAAAAGATTCCAGGGCACATTCCTCCTTCCAAACTTCCTCCCCACCCTCCCCCATCACTCCCGGCTTGCTTATTTGCTGTAAGTAAGAGACTGGGGCAGAAGAACTATCAGCCTACAGGCCGGGGAGGATCATCTCTCCTCCTCCCCCCTCCCAGAAGGAGTGGGGTTGAGCTTCCATTTAGTGGTAAAGATTTACAAACTATTAAATGCCAAATCTACAGCTGTCTCTCTCTCTCTCTCTCTCTCTGCTAACAACTTCCTCCAAGACCTGACTTCAAAAAAGCTTCTCACAAAAGACAAAAACTCTAATTCGAAAAGATACAGGTGCCCCAAGGTTATAGCAACACTATTTACAATAGCCAGGACCTGGAAGCAACCTAAATGTCTCTCCACAGATGAATGGATAAAGAAGATGTGGTATATTTATACAATGGACTATTACTCAGCCATAAAAAAGAATTGAAATAATGCCATTTGCAGCAACATGGATGGAGCTAGAGATTGTCATACTAAGTGAAGTAAGCCAGACAGAGAAAGACAAATATCATATAATATCACTTATATGTGGAATGCAACAGAATGATACAAATGAACTTATTTACAAAAACAGAAATAGGGCTTTCCTGGTGGCACAGTGGTTGAGAGTCCGCCCGCCGATGCGGGGGACACGGGTTCGTGCCCCGGTCCGGGGAGATCCCACGTGCCGCGGAGCGGCTGGGCCCGTGAGCCGTGGCCGCTGAGCCTGTGCTCCACAACAAGAGAGGCCTCGACAGTGAGAGGCCCACGTACCGCAAAAAAAAAAAAAAAAAAAAAAAAAAAAACCCACAAACTATGAATCCTAAAAAACAGCCAGTCCCATGGAAGAAATGTCACAAATAGCAAACCAGAAGGTGGCCTGAAGGAAGGGCCTCCTGCAAGATAGAAAACAAGCTTTCTGTCCCATCACCACCACCTCCTTCCTTCTTGCCTTTCCTTTGGTCCAGCATCTGTTTGTCCCTTGTCCTCAGCTTCCAGACTCCAGTGTTAAAGAGAAAGACCCCCCTCTGGGCTTCCAGAAGACACGGTCCGAGCCTTCGCCAGGGCACTTACTTACACCGCATTGTAATGGGTTGTTTCCTTGTCAGGGGTCCCTGACACACAGTGAATTCCTGGAGGCCAGAGGCCACATCTTAGGAGTATCTGTAGCTCCACAGCCCAGTACAGTACCAGAAATAATAGATGCTCGATAAGTGTTACGAGAATGTATGGATAAATGAATGGAAGCCATTGGACCACAGTTGCCCAAACAGCAGAAGCACTAGACCTAAAGAGAGAGAAGACCCAGAGAAGTGCAGTCCCACTGGACCACTGCCCAGCACAGCAGAAGCCATAGAAACTCCTCCTCTCAGAAGTAAATGTCCACACAGAATGGCTGGCTCTCATTCTCCACAGATCCTGGTTCCAGTCCTATGTGACCTCACCCTGCTGTTATGAGCTGGAGGCTGATCGCTTTGCAGAATCCAACGTGCACTCTTGCTGCGGGAACGGACTTATTCTGAATCTTTAAGGAAACTCCCCAAATTGTCAAAATCCTTGCTGTAGGATCCATTGTTTCTCCTTTGTGGAAGTAAAGGATCCTCCCTGGGTCTCATCTTCCCAGTGTTTTGATTTCAATACCTCACAGCCCTCCATCTGCCTGCCAAGGGGACAGCAGGCTCCCCACAGCCTGGCCCAGGCTTGTTTCCACCGCTGCAGCTCTGAGACGTCGGAGGAGAACTCCACGCCTGCCGGGCCTGCCCTCCTCCTGCTCTCTGCTGGGCACCGCAGCACCAGGAGCTCCCTGGAGCTGCTCTCACCTCTTCCTCACAGGAGGAAGTACTGTCCGGCCAAGCCCGACCCCTTCCTAACTGCTTCCTCCCCGTGAGAAACATAACCAGAGTGCAATCAGAAAGAGGCAATCGCCATTTTTCCAATTTCTCTGGGGCAACCAAGAAATAGGTGACTCTAAAGGGACTTCCCTGGAGGTCCAGTGGTTAAGACTCCACACTCCCAATGCAGGCGGCCCCGGTTCGATCCCTGGTCAGGGAACTAGATCCCGCATGCCACAACTAAGAGTCCACATGCTGCAACTAAAGATCCCAGACACAGCAACGAAGATTCCACGTGCTGCAACTAAGACCCGGTGCAGCCAAATAAATAAATAAATGTTAAAAACGACAACAACAACAAAAAATAAACGATGTCCGTCAGTTCAAGGTCCTTTAGAAACAAAAGGTAATTTACAAAATAAGCACCTTTCTCAAAAACGTCTTATCCAAACAAATTATATATATTCTTTTCAAATTTTAGTTTGAAAAAGCATTGATTACACCACTATTCCAATAAATAGGGTTTAAGCAGAGAAGCGCACACATCTGATTTAAAGGATTACTCCCCACCCTTACAAAGTAAGACAAAAGTCCCTCTTGCGTTGGAGCGGAGAGGAGGCTCCAGGTTCCTGGAGACCACGTCGGCCTCCGTCTAGAAAGAGCAGCTGCGCGCTGGTGTTCTCATCTCATACTGTACCTTCCCCAGGGAGCTCAGGAATGAGCCGTTCCTGAGACTCTGGCAATGCAGCAGGCCCTGAAGTCTGTACTGGCCAGGAGGTGGAGAAGAGACGTTTGCTCTGAAGCATGAAGCACATACCTGCATGACGGGCCTGCCGACACAGCCTCCCCACCCTCTGGCTTTGCCCTCTCCACGCCTAAGGGAAAGACAGCTTCTGAGAGTCACACCGTGCACATCCCTGCTTCCGACCCAAGTGGTCAGACATCTTGTACCCATTATGCATGGTCAACATAGCCCCCTAGGGGAGGTCTAGCACACACCGCTGACAAACAGAAGCTGTCACGCTGTTTGATTGCTTCTTCTTCAAAAGGCGGATCCTTCTGACGGCATGGCCCATATTCCCAGCAGGAGTGCTCTTCCTAGGGCTGGTTCCAAAAGTCAGCCTCACCGCCAGGCAGTAGAGACGGAGGTCTGTTACTTTAGACCAGTGGATGGCCTCCACAGGGGCATCCCAGGTAGCAGATGGGGCAACAGCTGCTTTGCCCATTAAGAGATCCTGTTCTTGGCCTTTGCTTTTTCCCCAGCCATCTGACTGCCGAGTTGGGCTGTGTGCAGAGGTTGAAGCCACCTCCTTTGCAGCTTCCCCCTGACTCAGGCACTGCTCGTAGGGGCTGGGCAGCGACGGCTCCACAGACCTCAGTTGGAAGAATGAGCGCAAGGAAACGGACTCGAGCCAAAGGCCTCCCTGGAGGAACCAGGTGGTGGGAGGAGAAGGCTGGGAAAGGAGGAAGTTTAGTTCCAGGAAGGGACCAGCTGTGCCAAATGGGTTAGCGTGGAAGTCTTCAGCTCCTGTTCCAGCCCCATGCGCGCCAGTCCATCTGGATACAGTGGAGAGTCAGGGCCCCATAGGTACCCAAGGATTCCTTGCCACCCCCAGAAGCCTGTGGTTATGATGTCAACAGAACAAGAGCCTGGCACAGATTCAAACCACAGCCCCCCAAGTCAGAGGGAGCAGCAGGTCACATGGATGCTCGCTTTCCTCCCAGTCTCCTGTATCTGAGAAATTTCAAGAACCCAAAAACACAGCACCCAGTCACTGCAACATCTATGAATCTAAATTTTCAATAGATCCATAGCAAAAGGCAGAGCTGCTTTTCTGATCTGCTTTTTTGATCTGTCTTTCTAATCCCAAGACTCAGTATCTTTCCAACCCTGCAGCTGGGATCTCCAGATGCTCTGCCCTGAGCTCACTCCACTTCCGCACTGCCAGGGCCAGAAGCTGGAGCCCTGTAGTCAAGCACCGTCATAGGAGTGTCAGTGAGTCTGGGTCATGAGCAGCCCTGCCTGCTCTGCCCAGAGCCTACATCAGGGCACAGGGTCAACTCCACCAACAGGGATACGGGAAAAGTGAAAGAGATGTTCTCAACTCAGCTCTAAGTGAAGCTCCACTTGAAACTCCAAGCCTCAAACTGTTTGCCTGCTCTAAATGGACCAGAAGCTCCTCAAAGAGGAGACAGGCCCAGCACAGACGGGTGTAAGAGAAGCAGCAAGGAAGACAGAAATGCTGCCTGTACTTGAGTCTGTCCTTTCACTGCAACCCACGAAAAATCCCAAACGAGCCCCTCTATCCCAATCCAGCTTTCCCAGGCCCAGGACAGATAGAGGATAACGCGACATGTTACCCACGAGAAAAGCAGCAGGCGCTCAACTTCCAGTTCCCCAAGCAGAAAAAAAGAAGCCTCGGAAGGATATTTCCGAAAGGACTTAGATGCCCCCTTACAGCAGGGGCGGACCTCGCCAACGCCATCCTCAGAGCGCCTCCTATCTGCCTTGGAGACAAACTGCGGCTTCGGGGCGGAAACTTCCTGGGTTCCGGCCCCTCGGCGCCGGATCCCGGAGGCGCTCATTGGCCGCGCCGGGCCTACACCTTCCGAAGGAGCAGGCGTTCCTCTGAGTGCCCACGTGCATCCGGATGCACAAGAGCCGGAGCCCCACCGAGCCTAGGAGCCGGCTCTCCCCGGAGGGTCCAGAGTGGCAGTCGGAAGAGATCAACGAGATTTCAACTCGGGGGTGGGGGATGGAGGTGACTGCGCGCCGCAGAGGGCATTTAGAGAGTTAAGGGCAGTGACCTCCCCCCCAAAAGTGGGGGCTCTCTGGGTCCAAAGAGGTGACAAATCAACTCACCTGCCGGGTGAAGAGGATGGCAGTGTCCCAGTACTCAGGGTGCTTGTCACTCACTTTGTTCAACTTCTTCTGCCACGCGCAGAAGTTGCGCAGCGTCAGGGCCGCGTTGCCCGTGACCTTGGGCCCCGTGTCGCGGTCTCCGAGAAGCAGCACCTTGACCACGACGATGTTGATGGGGTTGAGGATGCTGGGATGGCGGTAGAGTCGCGCCGCCGTGGCCAGCAGCGTCAGCAGATAATGCTCCAAGTCCGCGCCGTGGAACTTGACCATCGACTCGTCCGCCACCACCAGCGTCTCCACGTACCGCGGGATAGACACGAAGCGCTTGGCGCGCCCGGACCTGCGCGGGCTGCGACCCTCCCCTAAGCCGATCCGCTGAGGCTTGTAAGGGTCCAGGGCCCGCAGGATGGAGGGGTTCCAGCCTGAGGCCACCCCGCAGCGAGACTTGGGATCTGCGGGAGGCCCTCCGGGGGTGCCCCGGCGCTGCAGGAGGTGTGCGCCCTGGCTGTTGCGCTGCGCCGCCGGCGCCCCGGCGTTGGGCAGCGGGCTAATGACGTACTCGGCGCCTCGGTAGCCAAAGGCTCCGCGTAGCCCCCCGCACAGGCTCAGGGCGGCGAACGAGTCTGGCTCGGCATTCACGTCCCCAGAGTAGAAGCACCGTCGCAAGTCCGGAGAGCTGCCGATGAGTCCCTGGAGGGGGACGCCCAGATGCTCAGTGGCGAAGGCGGGCGCCAGGAACTGAGCATCCGGCGTCAGGTGTAGGTAAAAGTCCTCCTGAAATGCTGTGATCTGAAAAATGAGTCCCTGATCCCCGGAGTCCTGGGGACCCCGCCAGTCGTAGTGGCGGCCGTTGATGTCCGGGTCCAGGCGGATGGGGACCACCACCTCTCGCTCTGGCTCTGAGCCGCCAGCGGGTGCCCCGGCGAGAGCCAGCGTTAAGATGCCCAGCAGAAGCATGGCGCCGGGCAGCGCACAGCAGCGCTCTGCGCAGGGCTCGGCCGGCTCCCCGGCCGCCGGCGCTGTCTCCTCGCAGCCCGTACACCGGAACCACCGACGCCTGGGACCGCCCGCAGCTCCCAGAAAGGGGAGCCCCGGGGAGGGAGACTCCTCGCAGAGCAGCGAGCGTGCACCGGGCAGTTCGCGCCTCCTACCTGTGCCTTTCCAAGCAAAGCGCGCCCTGGGAGCTTAAGTACAATCGCTGTCAAGTGCAAGGACGAAGACTTGCAGCCGAGAACTAGAGGGAGGTGTCGGCCGCTCCTCCGAACCGCAGCCGCTCCGCTCGCAGCGCCGCAAACCAGGCGCTGGGCGAGCCTATTAAAGGCCCCCTCCTCTTTGGACTGCCCAGTCAGCGCCCTCCCTCCCTCCCCTCCCAGCCTCCCAAAGCTTGCAGCCTCCTGGGGCCACCGAAGAACTCGGTCCCGCCTCCCGAGCGGAGAGCCACTTGGCGGGGAGGGAGTGGCGTTGAGCTGAGGCAGGAGGCGTGGGCCGGCCGGAGAAACCAGCGCCAGAGTCTGGATTCGTGTCCTGCCCTCACGCTAAGTCCCAGTGTCCGACACATCAGTCCGGACCCGCCGTCCGGCTGCTCTCTGGGTCTGAGCCTTGATCTCAGGGCAGCTGGGGTCAGGAGTTGGACATGAAGACCCGCCACTGACCCCCTCATCCCTCTACCGTTGCAGCATCCCCGCTGTTTCCTCATCCTAGTGTCCCCTAAAAGTCCCAGAACCAAGAATTGCCCCCTGTAAATGTGCACACTGCCGGGCACATGGAAGGACCTTCTGGAAGCCAGGGCCGCCCAGGTCCACGGTCTGCCATGGGGGCGGTGGTGTGCTGGCTGGAATGATACGTACGGTTAATTTTCAAAAACTTTGCCAGTCGGCTGTTACACAGTCATTCCTAACATTTTAATTATGTGAACTTATAAATTATGTTTAATAACAAGCCCCATCACTTCCTAATTATTTGTGCAGAGTTATCTGTGCTCTTGAGCCTCGGGAGCCACCAACCCTCCAGGACAGCCCCAGCCCCCGGGGCCGGAGAGCAGAGGGGTGCGAGGGTGATGGCAGGATTGAGTGGCGCGCCATTCCGCACGGCCCCAAGCCGGGGTGTCACGACGCGCGCTCGGACCAGGTCCTGTGGGAAGTTTACACCACCCTGCCGCTCAGGGCTTGAGGGAGGGAGGGGAGCCTCCGTGTTCAGCACTGACCAGCACGCCAGCGCAGGGGGGGAGGCAGAGTAAGAGGTGCTCTTCCCGCCCCAGGGGCTGAAGCACTGGTGGACGGTGGAAAAATCATCAAGAAAAAGTATTTCCTCCCTGACTTCCTCTCATTTGATCCTTGACCAAGTAGACGTAGGACCCTGGAGTGCGACGCTGAGGGTGTGTGGGCGGGACTGTGTGGGGAGTCTGAGGGGCCCGGTTTCAGGCTCTGGGCCCTGGGGCCCTCCCTAGCCCGCCATAAAATCCACGTCTCTTCTTCTGACCAGGAAGGAGGTCAAGTAGAGGAAGGAAACCTTTCCTAGTCTCTCCTGATACCGAGAACATCTTCCCAGAACCAAAGGGCTCTGGGTTGAGTTCGCAAGAGGAAGGGGCAGGAGGGTATGTGACGCCGCCGTGAAGCATGAGAAGGGGGTGTTCGGAAGAAGTTTGGAATTTTCTCAGGAAAGTGGCTGCTGGCGAGTAAACACCCCTGTTGTTGAAGGGAAGAGAAAGCTGGGACTGGTCCACGGCGGAGAGCGCTTTCTGCCCATTATCTTCTCCCCATAAAGGATCCCATCTGCAAGAGGCCCCTGGGGCCTTGGAACAGGAAGAGTGCTCGGATGCTGCGAGTCTCCTGGGGCCCCTCTTCAACCGAGATGCACTCCGTGAATGAGTAAGAGATGGTGTTTATGCTCTGTAAATAAGAGAGGGGGGGTGTGCATACGGAGGACTGTGAGAGAGAGAGTTCACCACGTTTTCCAAAGGCCTTCTGTGTTTGAGCGTTTAAAGAGGGCCTATAATTAAAGAGAAACTCAGACAACCAAGGGCGATCGTAAGTCACTTATTTAGGGCAAGCAATTGTCTTCCTACACCCAGCAGTTTTAATGGTGAGTTACAAGGTTACTTTCACTGTGATCCATGGAGTTTGGTAGGGGCCATGGCATGTCACTCACGATGGCAGGCCCAAGAGAGGAAGCCTTTCCCCACCTGTGGGCCTCGCTTCCCCTTCCCCAGTCTCACCCCAGCTGCTCTCAGCCCTGAGCACAGAAACAGGCCACGTGGACGTCCTCAAAGGTACGAGCTTGCACTGAGCCCTTACTCGCCGCTAAGCACTGCACCAAGAGTTTTATATGCATTCTTATTTAACGCTGGTCTCTCCCCGCTTGGGAAACTGTAATTCTGTCCAGGCACTTTTCCCAGGGGTTCCTAAGCAGGAATTGAGGCTCTAGGGAAATGCCAAGGTAAAGCACATAGAACACTTGAGCAGAAGGTAGGAGAATTCCGCATGAACACCCCAGTGCTATCACTGATCTGATTCTCTGACCCTACACCTTCTCATGTGTCAAAGGAAGAGGGATTCCCCTCCATCAGAGGTCTTCGGTCGGAAGACTGCATTGGAAATCTCTGGTCAAGGTGATGTCTCTGATCACATCCAGATCAAATACCACCTGACTGTTCCAGGCCTGTGGAAGGCGGCAGAGCATAATGATTGGGAGCCCAGGCTCGGAGGACCCAGTGTGCATCCTGGCTCCACCCCACCTTAGCTGTGCCATCTTGGGTGAGTTACTGTACCTCCTTAAGCCTCAGCTTCTTCATTATTAAAATTAGCGCAATAATACTACCCATGTCCTATACTTATTATGAGGATTAAATAAGTGAATGCTTAAAAAGTGCTCGGAAGGGGGCTTCCCTGGTGGCGCAGTGGTTGAGAGTCCGCCTGCTGATGCAGGGGACGCGGGTTCGTGCCCCGGTCCGGGAGGATCCCACATACCGCGGAGCGGCTGGGCCCGTGAGCCGTGGCCGCTGTGCCTGCGCATCCGGAGCCTGTGCTCCGCAACGGGAGAGGCCACAACAGTGAGAGGCCCGCGTAACGCAAAAAAAATAAAAAATAAAAAAAAATTTTTTTTTTAAAGTGCTCGGAAGGGCTGGTGCATAAAAAAGCTTTCTCAAAGTTATCTAGTAGTGCTGTGAATATACTTATTAGCTATTATTATGAATTATTATTACTACCAAGCTTTACTTGACCTTCTGAGATGATTGCAACATCACCTTCTGAAGTTTCTGGTATTTCTAGTGGGAAAGGAGGAAAGCTAGTGGGACCACCTTTTCCCAGCTCTGCTGGGCCTCCCAATGTCACTTTGGTGGCCCTGCTTCCATACTAGGACACTGCAAGTGCCACCCTCTTACTTCTCCCTGTCCTCCAGGATGTTAAGATCTTTGGGAGATAAAAAAACAGCTCTTCCCCCAAAGATTGGGGCCTGGCCCTGCTGTCAGATCTGAATACCTCAGCTTGGCCTTCATGCCCTTCACCTACTAGGCTGACCTCTTCCTGGCCTTCTGACCTCAGCCCAAGTGCCACCCCCTCAGAGACGCCTTCCTAGGCCACCCAACCTAACAAGCCCCAAATCATGATTATGAGTCCGTATTTTATTTTTCTCCACAGCATTTACCTCTATCTAAACCTATTTTGTTCACTTGGATCTTTACTCCTTTATTGAACCCCCCCAACTATAGAATGAAAGTGGGACCTCCTCTGTCTCTTTCACTGTTACCTCCCCAGGGCCTGGCCCAGCGTTTGGCCAATAGAGAGCTCTCCATAAATACTGAGTGAATGAACGAATTCGCCCGATTCTAATCTCAGCTCGGCCACTCGCAGTGGACAAGGAACTTCAGCTCCAAAGTGGGGGTAAGGATATCTCCTAGGAGAATTGGGAGCGCCTAACGACTGCTCCCATAATTATTAATTCCCTACACCTCTGTGACGGAACCTCAGCCCAGCACCCTAGTCACCCAGCCCAGGACCCTCGTGTCATAGTTGAGGCCGCTGAGGTCCAGAGAGAGAAAGTTCCTTGCCAGCGAGCTGCTTTGCTCATCTTATAAACTCACTTCTCTTTACGCTTTCCATGAAAACCTGGCTTTAGCTAAATTAATTAGTTTGGCTTCTTCTGTTCCGAAGCTGTTACTTCAGCTCACCATCTCCCCGACGTGGGATGCCCTCCTAACCTCACCTCTGCTTGTCTCTATAACTCTCACCTCCTATAGGAAACCACTTCATTTAACTCTCACAGCTTTGATTATGCCTTTTTTCTTCATTCCTTCAGCATATTTGTATTCCATTTCTAGCAAATGAACATTCAACTTGAACTTGCTTGCCTTTCGCTAATTAAATGTTAAACCCTTTTCCTGGGACTGGGCTACAGCCACACTGGACCGGAAACTCAGCAAAACCAGGGCTTCCTTTTCTTTCACATGAGTCTCCATGACAGTCCCCAGAGCAGCTGTGGGTGGCTTGGCTGAGCCAGGTGGGTGCTGAAGTTTCCAGGTAGAAGATCAGCCCCAAAGGGCGATGTACTGAGGCCAGAGGATACAGCCACAGGATTCCGTTAGGAGACTTAGAACTCACTTCTTTCAGATTCTGCTTATTCACCAACATCAGGACCAAGGATGACTTCTGCCTCCTGTAAAATCGAGCATCCTGGCGTATCTCCCCAAACAGGAGATAAGAATTAAGGAGAAAAGAGAGTTGGGGAGAAAGGAGGAAGAAGCCCTACGGTCGAGGCAAGATTTCAGTGGGGAGGGATGTCTCTCAACTCCTCAGATCAGGTGTTATTAAATCACTGGTTTACCATGTTAGCATTTAGATCAGAAAATAGATGTAAGAACATACCATTTGTGTGTGTGTGCTGTATGTCTCTACCATTCTCTGGCAAAGATCCCTGAAAGTCCCAGGTGTGTTTAATCTGCTTTTCATGGAAACTGTGCTATAGAGACGGGCAAAGCAGATAACATCCACAGAGGCATTAGGGAAGCTTTTTGGAAGGCTCAGGAAGTGTTAAAGGCATCATCCACAGGCTCCCACCAGTGCTGGAGCTCTTGGCCAGTCTTCCCCCAGATGTGGAGACAGCTGAGGCAGCTGGAGATTCACCTAAGGCCCCTTGAATTATAGCCCTGGGCCTGGGTCCATTCTTCTCTGCTCACAGGAAATATTTAACTCTATTTTTTCCCACTCTGTTTTTCCTCTGGGGCTCAGTATTTAATAGACATCCCTCTGGTACTTACGTCCTGTATCTCTTCTCTTGGATGCTAGGAGGTTAGAACAAAGGGTCCTGACTTGGCCTGGGGACACTCACCAGATAATAGCTCCAGGCTTCCTCCTTCTTGCACCCTGAGTCTCCCCTTCAACCGTCTTAAATAACAGCCACCACACTCATATCTCAGGATCCCCAATTTAGTAACTTATTTCATAGACTCACACACACACACACACACGCCAATGTAAATTACTGTGGAGCTCTTGGCCGTTCAGGATATCGCTGGCCTTCGAACTGGTGCGGGAGCAATACCTAGAATGGAGATGCAATGAGGCTAAATCCTCAACTCCTGCCTGGGGATTTAGAAAGCAGCTCGTTCTTTCTGCCAAGCAAGCTTCTCGCTGCTCTGCTCCTCCAGTATATGCTTTCCCACCATCATCAGCATCCAGAATAGTAGCTTCAAGATTGGGTTTGGACCAGAGCCCCAGGCCCCCTGCGCGGTCAGTAGGAAGCACCACCTCTAAACATCAGGATGTCAGAAACGGCCCCAAGATAATGTCATCTTTCCACCCAAGCGCCATGTTCTCCTCCAGCAACCCACTCTCCTTCTTAATAAAAACACTTGACACGTACAGAATAGCATGTGATCTGTAAAGGAGTTCATATTGATAGATATTATCTCACTTTATCCTCACAAAACACTGGGGGAGGGGGAGTGGTGGGACAGGAATGAGCAACATCTCCACTATGGGTAAGAAAAACAACTTGATGGCCCTAACGTGACTGAGCTACTGTGTTTGGAGTTTTTACAAAAAGTCACAGAGAACACCCTAACATAGCAGAGGAGTATTATTTAATTTGTATTCAAAGAGCATTTTTTTCTGTTGTATTCATGTTCACTTCCTTCCTTCTAAGCTAGGGCACTAAGGGAACCCAACCCAATGGAACTCAGCATAGATCACAGTTTGCTCCAATGTAGCAATCCTGAGCCTCTTAGGGACCACAGAGGATGTCCTAAACACTGAGAAACCTGATCCCTGGAAACACCCAGGCACAGACACACGCTCAAAACTTTGGTCTGTCCCGCGAGGGGCTGCCTCGCGAACTCACACGGGTCATAATGGCCATCATCAAAAAATCTAGAAAAAATAAATGCTGGAGATGGTGTGGAGAAAAGGGAACACTCTTGCACTGCTGGTGGGAATGTAAATTGATACAGCCACTACGGAGAACAGTACGGAGGTTCCTTCAAAAACTACAAATAGAACTACCATACGACCCAGCAATCCCACTACTGGGCATATACCCTGAGAAAACCATAATTCAAAGAGTCATGTACCAAAATGTTCATTGCAGCTCTATTTACAATAGACAGGACATGGAAGCAACCTAACTGTCCATCAACAGATGAATGGATAAAGAAGATGTGGCACATATATACAATGGAATATTACTCAGCCATAAAAAGAAATGAAACTGAGTTATTTGTAATGAGGTGGATAGACCTGGAGTCTGTCACACAGAGTGAAGTAAGTCAGAAGGAGAAAAACAAATACCGTATGCTAACACATATATATGGAATCTAAGAAAAAAAAATGTCATGAAGAGATTAGTGGTAGGACAGGAATAAAACACAGACCTACTAGAGCATGGACTTGAGGACATGGGGAGGGGGAAGGGTAAGCTGTGACGAAGTGAGAGAGTGGCAGGGACACCAAACGTAAAACAGATAGCTAGTGGGAAGCAGCCGCATGGCACAGGGAGATCAGCTCGGTGGTTTGTGACCACCTAGAGGGGTGGGATAGGGAGGGTGGGAGGGAGATGCAAGAGGGAGGGGATATGGGAACATATGTATGTGTATAACTGATTCACTTTGTTGTAAAGCAGAAACGAACACACCATTGTAAAGCAATTATACTGCAATAAAGACGTTAAAAAGAAAAAAGAAAACTTTGCCGGTAACGCTGGGAGATTTGTAGACCCTCAGAAGCCCCTCCCTGTGCTCCTGGAGGCTCAGCAAGTCCTGCCTGTGCCCAAATAAGAGGAAAAATCTCCTCTCACACCTGTTGTTAAAATACTTGAACATCAGATAGGCCCCAGCAGGACCTGGGCAGAAAAAAAGCAGCCCTTATGTGACTGAGGGTAGCTCACTGGCCCAAACTGCAGATCTGCAAGCCGGCGCCCAGCCCCAGCTCTGGTGGTGGGTTGTTTGGGGACGCCAGCTAAATGGCCCCGTCTCCTGCAGCTTTGAGTTCCCTATCTATCTACGAAAGAGGAGGACTATTCTTACTGTCATTAGTAAGGACCCATGGAGCCCACAGAGTGAAGAGCATCATTTGGGACTCTTGTAATTAGAAAGTATGATACAGTTCTCACTTCAGGAGTTTGCCAAGAAAACCTGAGGCGAGCTCCTGTGGGGAAAATGGGAGGGAGGGGCACGGGGCCCGTGGAAACCCCGGGGGCCAGCTCTTCCCGTCTGTACCCCACCCTGCCCCCTCC
This sequence comes from Physeter macrocephalus, assembly GCF_002837175.3. Classification (NCBI taxonomy): domain Eukaryota; kingdom Metazoa; phylum Chordata; class Mammalia; order Artiodactyla; family Physeteridae; genus Physeter; species Physeter macrocephalus. The sequence continues at coordinate 4,129,358 of NC_041229.1, forward strand.
ACCCTCTGCTTCCCGTCCACCACCACCCGCCGCCCACCAGGCATTCTGTCCTCTCTCCAATTCCTGCACCCTCACTCCGCTTTCTCAAAATCTGCTGCTGCCACCGGCTTCATTTGCACTAAGGTGCAAGCAACTGATAACAGCTTTAAAATGTTTCCCATTCACGTATATTTACACCTTAAAAGGATCAAAGCCTTTTCCAAAACAAAGTTCTGACAATAGAATCTCAGAGAGTGGCCACCAAGTGAGGTGCTTTAAGAGGGCAGGAGGGTGAGAGGGTGGCACAGAGACCTTCCCAGGCAGGGTCACAGCCCAGCTCCGGGGGCGCGGGTCTCAAAAACAATGAGAAATAAACCACCTGTGCCACATCTGATTCGGGTCCCCACCCTGCTCTCACCCATCACTCTGTTCCCTGGGCCCAACAGGCTGGAAGGGTTCTTACCGAACCTCCCAGGACTGGAGGGTGTCCACTTAGGAAGCTACTGTCCTTGAGCTTTTCCTCTGGCATCTCATTTTGAAATGCTTTGTGAACTGCCTCCCCCCGGTATGTCCCTAATGGGGTCAATGCACTTAGGCCTCTCTGCTTCACCCTGGAAGCAGAGAAGCGAGGGGGCAACGGTGCCATGGACGGCCAAGGTCAGAGCAGGAGCCAGAGCAGCAGAGGCAATTCCCACCTGAGCCGCCATGACCCAGCATTCACGGACATACTTACAGGGCATCAGAAATTAAAGGGCAGACCGGGACTTCCCTGGTGGTCCGGTGGTTAGGACTCCACACTTCCAGTGCAGGGGGCATGGGTTCGATCCCTGGTCGGGGAACTAAGATCCCACATGCTAGAGGGGTGGGATACGGAGGGTGGGAGGGAGACGCAAGAGGGAATGAATATGGGGATATACCTGTATTTATAGCTGATTCACTTTGTTATACAACAGAAACTAACACAACTTTTTGTAAAACTCCAATAAAGACGTTAATAAATAAATAAATAAAGTCCAGCATGGGACTTCCCTGGTGGCGCAGTGCTTAAGAACCCGCCTGCCAATGCAGGGGACACGGGTTCGAGCCCTGGTCCGGGAAGATCCCACATGCCGCGGAGCAACTAAGCCCGTGCGCCACAACTACTGCGCCTGCGCTCTAGAGCCCGCGAGCCACGACTACTGAGCCTGAGCGCCTAGAGGCCGTGCCCCACAACTAGAGAAGCTGCGTAATGAGAAGCCCGTGCACCGTAACGAACACCCAATGCAGCCAAAAGATAAATAAATAAATGAAGTTATTTACTTAAAAAAAACTAAAGTAGAACATAGAACGAGCCCCTGACCAGTCCATCGGGAAAAGGAAAGCTGCTCTGGTTCTCCTGGCTCGGGCCCCCTCCCACCTGAGCGGGGGTCCCAGAGCAGAGGCCGGGTGCCCGGCAGATCCCCGCTTGCTCCCAGCCGGGGCGCCCCAAAGCTCTGTAGCGAGGCAGGATGCCGTCCCCTTCGTCAGGGCTCTCGCGCTCTTCCCGCGCTCGCCTCCTCCTCCCAGCACCTCTGTGCCGTCTCCCTGGTCACTGTCGAGAGTCAAGAGGTGATGGGATCCAGTAATGTCACTTCTCAGCTAACCTGGAAGGATCAGCCCAGAAACCCGTCCAGTACTTTCCAGCTGTGGTTGGTGAGACTCCAGACATCGAGTCACTCCAAGTAAAGACTTCTCCCCTGCTCCCCTGCTCTCTCCAGGCCAGCTAGGAATCTCCTCCTTCACCAGGGCATCCCACCCTCACATCCGAATCAGCCAACAGACCAACTGGAAGACACCTGCAGACCACAGAGCCCAGGTGGGTGAAAATCACCGCATCTCATCAAGGAGAACCAAGGGTGCTGACTCTTCGGGAAAGACCCCAGAACAGGGATTGGACAGGCTGGCCTCACCTGCACCCTGGGAGGTGCGAAAAGAGAGGAAAGTGAAGGAATGGGGAGATGCTGGGAAGATGAGTAGAAACTTAGGCGGAAACAAAGAGGATCCTTAACTGTGCACACATTTGCAGAGCAGAGTACACTCATAGCTTCAACTACCCATCTTGGCAGCCAGCTCCACATCCACACGCCCGGCCCCACCCCTGCCTGAGCCTCGTGGATGTGTATCCATCCCCACCAGCCGTCCCAGAGGGCGCTCAACAGGTCTGAAACCAAAGGCTGATATCACTCCCTCCCACGCATATTCCCAAAGCATGCCGCGCGTACACATACACCTCGTGACGTTTTCCGCAACTGGGAAAACGGCACCTCTGTCCACCTCATCACGCCGTGCGTCAGCCCCACCTCCTCCCTCCCCTCGGCCCCCTGCACCATCACCAGACGAACTCAAAGACTCCAGTGCGTTCCTGTGCGTCTCCACCACCCCTTCCTTCCCTCAAGCGCACACCGCCGCTGGAAAGCGTGTCAAAACAGGTCCCCGTTACTCCAATCTCTCCCTTAATGCAATCCGCATTCTACATAATTGCTGGAGTCATCCTTCTAAAAGATGGATGCAGTCATGTCACTTCCCTGCTTCCGCACTCAAGTGCGCAGGTAACAAATACACCCCTCGCACCTGCCCCAGCAACTGCTTCACTGCCCGCCACTCCCGCCGCTCCAGACCTGAAAGACGCACTAAACTCCGTTCCTTCCCAAGTGCAAAAGCTCCTTTAATGTCCTTGTGTGTGTGTGTGTGTGCGCGCGCGTGCGTGCGTGTGCGCGCGCGCGCGCTGTGGGGTAAAGGTATGAGCAGGTGCGTGGTGTGCGCGCGCACGCGCACACGCACACGCACGCACACACACGACAAGACGTGGAAAAAAAGCCTTCGATATTTCAAAGCTTCGATGCTAATTAAAAAGCTTTTCCATGCAAGGACACCAGGCCCTCCATCTGTATCCTCTTCTCCTTCCTCCCCAGCCACGTGGCTGCTCAAATGCCACTCTCTTCCTAAGTCCTCAGGCCTCTCCTGTTTCCCCATCACCTTTTGAGGCATTCGGAATATACCTCCACATTCTTAGATAGTATCACTCGGGGTGAAACACTCCTCTCTAAGTCACTAAATATGGCTAAAGTCTAAATACTTTAAATTCTTCCTTAATGGAAGGTTCATTTACTGGAGAAAAAGCAAACATACCAAGGAAGAGTTCTGAGTGAAGATAACATGCTGGACGACGAAGGATGCTGAAATACACCAGCACGCCCCGCTGTACCCACGGACTGGGGCTCTGCCGCCAGGCCCCTCTCCAGGCAGCACTGGGACCTGGGTCGTGTCAGAGGAACCCTCTGAGCTCAGGTCCTGCTCTGCAGGAGAAGGTGGCGTTAGATGGGACACAGAGAGAACGCCAGGCTGAGAACGCACATTCAGGCCCTGAATCTCCTGTCTGTCGACCAGCTGTGTGACTCCGGGAGGAGGACGGCCTTGCAGGTCTCAACCTCCCCATCTGTAAAACGGGAGGATGGAGAAATGGCATCTAATGGAGACATTAGATGCCAGACGCATCTAATGTCTACCGTCCTCTTTAAATTCTCAAATCCAGTGAGCTTGATGCAGACAGAGAGGACTGCAAGGAAGAATGTTCTGGAAAAAAGAAATAAGTCCTGTAACCTCAGGAAGTGGGATGGGTGGACAGTTTGCACTAGGCCCAGGTGTCTAAGAGAAAAATATCTGGATTTTTTAATCCAGAATCAAGAGAATGTTCATTTCCTCCACTGCCCAAGAACACCTGGAAAATAGAATGCATGGGGCCCTCACATTCTCATAACATCATCCCCCACCCAGTTCAAAAATCCTCTTTTAATGTGAAAAAGAATAGACACGTGTGTATGTATAATTAAATCACTTTGCTGTACACCTGAAACTAACACTACATTGTTAATCAACTATACTCCAATATAGAATAAAAAGTTTTTTTAAATCCTCTTTTAACACCCTTTCGGGTGCCCCCGTCTATCACTTAGGAGCCCTGGTGTGTGTCCCTGGGCCCCAGATTTCTCACTCAGGCTACAGCCATGGTGTCTGAAATTCCACCACTAGTTGTTTATTTTTTTTTGGTTCCCCTTCCTCCGGTCTCTTAAAATTCAAACCCTCCTAGGGGTACTTGCTATCAGACCAAAGTGTACATGACTTGGATTCCTTTCTGTCAATGAGAGCACGTCAGGGAAGCACCCTGGACAACTCTAAAGAAGAGAGAAACTGAGGGTGAGGGGAATGAGGCCAAGATAAACTCCAGAGACTTTACGACTAGTCTACCAGGCCAGGGCGGGTAGATAACATGATGACAGTGATGACGATGTGATGGAAAACAGTGACCATTTACATACGCCTACCGTGGGCCAAGCACTCTTGTTAGCACTTCCCATCCTAACTCACTGGGAACGTGTTTATAAAAAATGGATCATTTTTATATCAAGTCCCTTGATGACCTTGAGTAAGCACTTCATCTGCCCTGGGAAGTTACCCTCCATTTTGAAACCCAGCTCCTTTCCTTCATCCCTCCTTTCTTCCATCTGTTACAAGGAGAAATGCATGCAGCGCTGCACGTTAGTACAATAAAATATATTTATATGTATGTGTGTGCCTGTGTGTGTATCATCAGAAGTGGTTAATTAGACCCATTGTTTAGAGAGACTTCAGACCCTCTTGCATCGGCTACTAAAAGTAAATGTGACAAGACTCCCATCTGGTGGTTAGAATCAATAATGAAGATGTAGAGGAAATGGATTGTTTTCATTAATGATTAAAGGAGGCACGAAAGCCAAACCATCCTCACGATTAAGGTGGTCCCGGGGCCTGGAGACACCGCGGTTTGGTCAGCTCTCCAAGACTGCCAGGTAATCTGAGTTGAGACACACTGGTCTGATGAAGACCGGAAATAGAGGTGAAGGAAAGATGGTGGGAAGGGAAGAAGCACTGGTTATAACAAGCAGGACAACCACGCAACACCTCCTTCAACCTTCTCCGGGGACTGGGTGTGAGAAATAGAGTGAACACTTAGATTTATGTGCACAATTGTGAGGGACTGCCGCCTCAGACTTGCATGATGTGATAGAAATTTCTAACTTTGGAAAAAGTTGCTCTGCAGTGGATAAATGTCAAGTTGAACAGTGCCACCTGCTGGCCATTTGGTGGTAAAGCAACCATGACCCAAGCCTCTCGTCATTCATCTTTGCGGCCATCGTTACCGCATGTAAGACTCAAAATGCGCAAGCGACTGGCCAGTTACGGTAGTGACCACAGATTGTCATCACGGACGCAGTCCACATGGATCTGGGGCGACCTTATATTTGGGGGGCCCCACAGTGAGCCCAATACTTGGCAGTTAGTCATTGAATATACAAAGTAGGAACCAAAAAAGTTTGTTTGCTTCTGCTCGTTATATTAAAATCAATCAACGTCTGGTCAGCAAGCAAGTCGACGTCAATATCGGACTAAAGTTTGTGCTAGATCTGGTTCTCGGTGATGTAAATAACAGGATTGGGAGTGTGCCCATCGAGACTGTCTGTAAACACCAGAACAGCCAGATGAAGGTAGGAAAAATAATCAGAGTAGCTAGTGCTGCACAGGAGTTAGGACATTGAACTTAAAGTGGCCTCAAGAATACGAATTAAAGATTTTCCAGATACTGGGTGAAGTTCCAAAGGTTCCAAAAGATAGACTATTTAGGACTAAGAAAGAATTAAGCAAATAAAAACACAGAGGAATGCTTGTGTACGTACAAGTGGCACTCACAAAACCCTGCATACCAAAGGGAATACAAGGGCACGTCAGCACAAAAGTGATGTCAAAAACCAAACCCGGACTGCTGGGGGTCTGAGCTCACTAGTGACACAGAGAAGGACCAGGACTAGTGGGAAGCAGCCGCATGGCACAGGGAGATCAGCTCGGTGGTTTGTGACCACCTAGAGGGGTGGGATAGGGAGGGTGGGAGGGAGATGCAAGAGGGAGGGGATATGGGAACATATGTATGTGTATAACTGATTCACTTTGTTGTAAAGCAGAAACGAACACACCATTGTAAAGCAATTATACTGCAATAAAGACGTTAAAAAGAAAAAAGAAAACTTTGCCGGTAACGCTGGGAGATTTGTAGACCCTCAGAAGCCCCTCCCTGTGCTCCTGGAGGCTCAGCAAGTCCTGCCTGTGCCCAAATAAGAGGAAAAATCTCCTCTCACACCTGTTGTTAAAATACTTGAACATCAGATAGGCCCCAGCAGGACCTGGGCAGAAAAAAAGCAGCCCTTATGTGACTGAGGGTAGCTCACTGGCCCAAACTGCAGATCTGCAAGCCGGCGCCCAGCCCCAGCTCTGGTGGTGGGTTGTTTGGGGACGCCAGCTAAATGGCCCCGTCTCCTGCAGCTTTGAGTTCCCTATCTATCTACGAAAGAGGAGGACTATTCTTACTGTCATTAGTAAGGACCCATGGAGCCCACAGAGTGAAGAGCATCATTTGGGACTCTTGTAATTAGAAAGTATGATACAGTTCTCACTTCAGGAGTTTGCCAAGAAAACCTGAGGCGAGCTCCTGTGGGGAAAATGGGAGGGAGGGGCACGGGGCCCGTGGAAACCCCGGGGGCCAGCTCTTCCCGTCTGTACCCCACCCTGCCCCCTCCACCCTCTGCTTCCCGTCCACCACCACCCGCCGCCCACCAGGCATTCTGTCCTCTCTCCAATTCCTGCACCCTCACTCCGCTTTCTCAAAATCTGCTGCTGCCACCGGCTTCATTTGCACTAAGGTGCAAGCAACTGATAACAGCTTTAAAATGTTTCCCATTCACGTATATTTACACCTTAAAAGGATCAAAGCCTTTTCCAAAACAAAGTTCTGACAATAGAATCTCAGAGAGTGGCCACCAAGTGAGGTGCTTTAAGAGGGCAGGAGGGTGAGAGGGTGGCACAGAGACCTTCCCAGGCAGGGTCACAGCCCAGCTCCGGGGGCGCGGGTCTCAAAAACAATGAGAAATAAACCACCTGTGCCACATCTGATTCGGGTCCCCACCCTGCTCTCACCCATCACTCTGTTCCCTGGGCCCAACAGGCTGGAAGGGTTCTTACCGAACCTCCCAGGACTGGAGGGTGTCCACTTAGGAAGCTACTGTCCTTGAGCTTTTCCTCTGGCATCTCATTTTGAAATGCTTTGTGAACTGCCTCCCCCCGGTATGTCCCTAATGGGGTCAATGCACTTAGGCCTCTCTGCTTCACCCTGGAAGCAGAGAAGCGAGGGGGCAACGGTGCCATGGACGGCCAAGGTCAGAGCAGGAGCCAGAGCAGCAGAGGCAATTCCCACCTGAGCCGCCATGACCCAGCATTCACGGACATACTTACAGGGCATCAGAAATTAAAGGGCAGACCGGGACTTCCCTGGTGGTCCGGTGGTTAGGACTCCACACTTCCAGTGCAGGGGGCATGGGTTCGATCCCTGGTCGTGGAACTAAGATCCCACATGCTGCATGGCGTGGCCAAAAAAAGAAGAAAGAAAGAAATTAAACGGCAGAAAACCCTGGTATTTAACTAAAGAACGGGACTTCCCCGGTGGTGCGGTGGTTAAGAATCCACCTGCCAATGCAGGGGACACGGGCTCGAGCCCTGGTCCGGGAAGATCGCACATGCCGCGGAGCAACTAAGCCCGTGCGCCACAACTACTGCGCCTGCGCTCTAGAGCCCGCGAGCCACGACTACTGAGCCTGAGCGCCTAGAGGCCGTGCCCCACAACTAGAGAAGCTGCGTAATGAGAAGCCCGTGCACCGTAACGAACACCCAATGCAGCCAAAAGATAAATAAATAAATGAAGTTATTTACTTAAAAAAAACTAAAGTAGAACATAGAACGAGCCCCTGACCAGTCCATCGGGAAAAGGAAAGCTGCTCTGGTTCTCCTGGCTCGGGCCCCCTCCCACCTGAGCGGGGGTCCCAGAGCAGAGGCCGGGTGCCCGGCAGATCCCCGCTTGCTCCCAGCCGGGGCGCCCCAAAGCTCTGTAGCGAGGCAGGATGCCGTCCCCTTCGTCAGGGCTCTCGCGCTCTTCCCGCGCTCGCCTCCTCCTCCCAGCACCTCTGTGCCGTCTCCCTGGTCACTGTCGAGAGTCAAGAGGTGATGGGATCCAGTAATGTCACTTCTCAGCTAACCTGGAAGGATCAGCCCAGAAACCCGTCCAGTACTTTCCAGCTGTGGTTGGTGAGACTCCAGACATCGAGTCACTCCAAGTAAAGACTTCTCCCCTGCTCCCCTGCTCTCTCCAGGCCAGCTAGGAATCTCCTCCTTCACCAGGGCATCCCACCCTCACATCCGAATCAGCCAACAGACCAACTGGAAGACACCTGCAGACCACAGAGCCCAGGTGGGTGAAAATCACCGCACCTCATCAAGGAGAACCAAGGGTGCTGACTCTTCGGGAAAGACCCCAGAACAGGGATTGGACAGGCTGGCCTCACCTGCACCCTGGGAGGTGCGAAAAGAGAGGAAAGTGAAGGAATGGGGAGATGCTGGGAAGATGAGTAGAAACTTAGGCGGAAACAAAGAGGATCCTTAACTGTGCACACATTTGCAGAGCAGAGTACACTCATAGCTTCAACTACCCATCTTGGCAGCCAGCTCCACATCCACACGCCCGGCCCCACCCCTGCCTGAGCCTCGTGGATGTGTATCCATCCCCACCAGCCGTCCCAGAGGGCGCTCAACAGGTCTGAAACCAAAGGCTGATATCACTCCCTCCCACGCATATTCCCAAAGCATGCCGCGCGTACACATACACCTCGTGACGTTTTCCGCAACTGGGAAAACAGCACCTCTGTCCACCTCATCACGCCGTGCGTCAGCCCCACCTCCTCCCTCCCCTCGGCCCCCTGCACCATCACCAGACGAACTCAAAGACTCCAGTGCGTTCCTGTGCGTCTCCACCACCCCTTCCTTCCCTCAAGCGCACACCGCCGCTGGAAAGCGTGTCAAAACAGGTCCCCGTTACTCCAATCTCTCCCTTAATGCAATCCGCATTCTACATAATTGCTGGAGTCATCCTTCTAAAAGATGGATGCAGTCATGTCACTTCCCTGCTTCCGCACTCAAGTGCGCAGGTAACAAATACACCCCTCGCACCTGCCCCAGCAACTGCTTCACTGCCCGCCACTCCCGCCGCTCCAGACCTGAAAGACGCACTAAACTCCGTTCCTTCCCAAGTGCAAAAGCTCCTTTAATGTCCTTGTGTGTGTGTGTGTGCGCGCGCGTGCGTGCGTGTGCGCGCGCGCGCGCTGTGGGGTAAAGGTATGAGCAGGTGCGTGGTGTGCGCGCGCACGCGCACACCACACACGCACACGCGCGCACGCGCACACGCACGCACACACACGACAAGACGTGGAAAAAAAGCCTTCGATATTTCAAAGCTTCGATGCTAATTAAAAAGCTTTTCCATGCAAGGACACCAGGCCCTCCATCTGTATCCTCTTCTCCTTCCTCCCCAGCCACGTGGCTGCTCAAATGCCACTCTCTTCCTAAGTCCTCAGGCCTCTCCTGTTTCCCCATCACCTTTTGAGGCATTCGGAATATACCTCCACATTCTTAGATAGTATCACTCGGGGTGAAACACTCCTCTCTAAGTCACTAAATATGGCTAAAGTCTAAATACTTTAAATTCTTCCTTAATGGAAGGTTCATTTACTGGAGAAAAAGCAAACATACCAAGGAAGAGTTCTGAGTGAAGATAACATGCTGGACGACGAAGGATGCTGAAATACACCAGCACGCCCCGCTGTACCCACGGACTGGGGCTCTGCCGCCAGGCCCCTCTCCAGGCAGCACTGGGACCTGGGTCGTGTCAGAGGAACCCTCTGAGCTCAGGTCCTGCTCTGCAGGAGAAGGTGGCGTTAGATGGGACACAGAGAGAACGCCAGGCTGAGAACGCACATTCAGGCCCTGAATCTCCTGTCTGTCGACCAGCTGTGTGACTCCGGGAGGAGGACGGCCTTGCAGGTCTCAACCTCCCCATCTGTAAAACGGGAGGATGGAGAAATGGCATCTAATGGAGACATTAGATGCCAGACGCATCTAATGTCTACCGTCCTCTTTAAATTCTCAAATCCAGTGAGCTTGATGCAGACAGAGAGGACTGCAAGGAAGAATGTTCTGGAAAAAAGAAATAAGTCCTGTAACCTCAGGAAGTGGGATGGGTGGACAGTTTGCACTAGGCCCAGGTGTCTAAGAGAAAAATATCTGGATTTTTTAATCCAGAATCAAGAGAATGTTCATTTCCTCCACTGCCCAAGAACACCTGGAAAATAGAATGCATGGGGCCCTCACATTCTCATAACATCATCCCCCACCCAGTTCAAAAATCCTCTTTTAATGTGAAAAAGAATAGACACGTGTGTATGTATAATTAAATCACTTTGCTGTACACCTGAAACTAACACTACATTGTTAATCAACTATACTCCAATATAGAATAAAAAGTTTTTTTAAATCCTCTTTTAACACCCTTTCGGGTGCCCCCGTCTATCACTTAGGAGCCCTGGTGTGTGTCCCTGGGCCCCAGATTTCTCACTCAGGCTACAGCCATGGTGTCTGAAATTCCACCACTAGTTGTTTATTTTTTTTTGGTTCCCCTTCCTCCGGTCTCTTAAAATTCAAACCCTCCTAGGGGTACTTGCTATCAGACCAAAGTGTACATGACTTGGATTCCTTTCTGTCAATGAGAGCACGTCAGGGAAGCACCCTGGACAACTCTAAAGAAGAGAGAAACTGAGGGTGAGGGGAATGAGGCCAAGATAAACTCCAGAGACTTTACGACTAGTCTACCAGGCCAGGGCGGGTAGATAACATGATGACAGTGATGACGATGTGATGGAAAACAGTGACCATTTACATACGCCTACCGTGGGCCAAGCACTCTTGTTAGCACTTCCCATCCTAACTCACTGGGAACGTGTTTATAAAAAATGGATCATTTTTATATCAAGTCCCTTGATGACCTTGAGTAAGCACTTCATCTGCCCTGGGAAGTTACCCTCCATTTTGAAACCCAGCTCCTTTCCTTCATCCCTCCTTTCTTCCATCTGTTACAAGGAGAAATGCATGCAGCGCTGCACGTTAGTACAATAAAATATATTTATATGTATGTGTGTGCCTGTGTGTGTATCATCAGAAGTGGTTAATTAGACCCATTGTTTAGAGAGACTTCAGACCCTCTTGCATCGGCTACTAAAAGTAAATGTGACAAGACTCCCATCTGGTGGTTAGAATCAATAATGAAGATGTAGAGGAAATGGATTGTTTTCATTAATGATTAAAGGAGGCACGAAAGCCAAACCATCCTCACGATTAAGGTGGTCCCGGGGCCTGGAGACACCGCGGTTTGGTCAGCTCTCCAAGACTGCCAGGTAATCTGAGTTGAGACACACTGGTCTGATGAAGACCGGAAATAGAGGTGAAGGAAAGATGGTGGGAAGGGAAGAAGCACTGGTTATAACAAGCAGGACAACCACGCAACACCTCCTTCAACCTTCTCCGGGGACTGGGTGTGAGAAATAGAGTGAACACTTAGATTTATGTGCACAATTGTGAGGGACTGCCGCCTCAGACTTGCATGATGTGATAGAAATTTCTAACTTTGGAAAAAGTTGCTCTGCAGTGGATAAATGTCAAGTTGAACAGTGCCACCTGCTGGCCATTTGGTGGTAAAGCAACCATGACCCAAGCCTCTCGTCATTCATCTTTGCGGCCATCGTTACCGCATGTAAGACTCAAAATGCGCAAGCGACTGGCCAGTTACGGTAGTGACCACAGATTGTCATCACGGACGCAGTCCACATGGATCTGGGGCGACCTTATATTTGGGGGGCCCCACAGTGAGCCCAATACTTGGCAGTTAGTCATTGAATATACAAAGTAGGAACCAAAAAAGTTTGTTTGCTTCTGCTCGTTATATTAAAATCAATCAACGTCTGGTCAGCAAGCAAGTCGACGTCAATATCGGACTAAAGTTTGTGCTAGATCTGGTTCTCGGTGATGTAAATAACAGGATTGGGAGTGTGCCCATCGAGACTGTCTGTAAACACCAGAACAGCCAGATGAAGGTAGGAAAAATAATCAGAGTAGCTAGTGCTGCACAGGAGTTAGGACATTGAACTTAAAGTGGCCTCAAGAATACGAATTAAAGATTTTCCAGATACTGGGTGAAGTTCCAAAGGTTCCAAAAGATAGACTATTTAGGACTAAGAAAGAATTAAGCAAATAAAAACACAGAGGAATGCTTGTGTACGTACAAGTGGCACTCACAAAACCCTGCATACCAAAGGGAATACAAGGGCACGTCAGCACAAAAGTGATGTCAAAAACCAAACCCGGACTGCTGGGGGTCTGAGCTCACTAGTGACACAGAGAAGGACCAGGAAATCCTCCCTCTGTTATAGGCAATGTGTGGATCACAGCAATTAACCAAAGTTCTAGAAAATGAACATGGATTGACGCAAAAAACGGTACTATTTTGTTTAGAAAAAAAGAACTGTTTATATTTAAATGCCATCACAGGCTTTTGAGAAAAGCTGTTTATTCCCTTCTTTGAAATCGAAATCCTAGAGGCCCTTCCAGCTCTGTAATACCATGATTTAATCTTTGGTTCTAAACAAAGAAACACTAATTCAGTGTAGGACATCATCACTAGAAAAATATTATATTTAATTAGTAGTTTATGAATGCGACCTTAGTTAAGAACACTGTTTCCAGCACTTATTAACTGAGTGACCCTAAGCAAGTTATCTAACCTCTCTAAACCTATTTCTTTATCTGTAAGATGCCTTTTTCAGAGGATTGTCTTGATGGTAAAGTGAAATCATGTTTTGTGAGCTGTTCAGCACAGTGCCTAGCCCACAGCAAGCAGTCAAAAGATGGATGCTATTATTACAGAGGATTTAATGGAAATTAAATTTAAATGAGTCTTTAGAACATTGCCTGGCTCAGAGTAAGCACTCACTTTTAACAGAAACGTATGAATTGCAAATGAAATTTGAAAGCAATACATTTTTTTTATCTTCATGCAGTGGGTACCATAGCATTTTAGGGAAAATTTTGCCACTAATTATATGTCTTTGGGTAAGTCACCTAACCTCTGAATTTGTTTTTTCTCTGCAAAATTTGAGTGGAAATAGATCAGATGGCCACTAATGGATCTTCCAATTGGAAGGAGATTCTAGAGATAGCAGAGCTTAGGATACATTATAAATTTATAATATATACTCTATAAATCTCTAGTGATAAGCTAAGAGATAACCAGTTACTAATAGTATGAGTTAATTAAAAACCTAAAATTCATAATAAACCTGTAGTATAAGGTACCATAAACTTCCTTTAATTATTTAAGGACTAATTAAATAATAAATAATTGCTAGATACAGAATTAAAGACAGAGATATTTTGATTTTCATTTTTTATATAATTATGTTAAATTATGTTAAAATTCTTATTCCACATGAATCACAGACACTGAGTCTAAATAATCCCACATGCCAAATTTGAGGACTCCAAATTAATGTCGCTCTCCTGTAATTCAGAGGTCAACAAACTGTTTCTGTAAAGGGCCAGATAGTACATATATTTTAGGGGCGCTTAACCCTGCCCTTATAGTACAAGAACAGCCAATGTGTAGATGAATGACTGCAGCTGCTTTCCAAAATAATGTTATTTATGGACACTGAAGTGTGAATTTCATACCATTTTCAAGCATTGTGAAATTTTACTGTTCTTTTTCATTTGTTTCAATCATTTCAAAAACGGGGGTGAGAAGCATCCTCAGTTTGTGGACTATACGAAAGCAGGCAGCACGCAGGATTTAGCCCACGGGCCGTGGTTTGCCAGCCCCTGGTGTAATTATGCATTGGGGGAAAGAACGGGGTAACGTAGGAAATCCGCAACTGGCAGATACCCCCCTGGGATTTTCACTGGCCCGTTGTTGCATTTTGTTTTGCACTGTTTCCACCTGCCATTCTCCTGAGGGCTTTCGCCACAAGCCAGGGTTGCATTTTGTTTTGCACTGTTTCCACCTGCCATTCTCCTGAGGGCTTTCGCCACAAGCCAGGGATCCCCTCTCAGTCCCAGCGGCAAGGGCACTAGGTGGAAGCATAGCTCAGGTAAGCCTGACACCTTGAGGATGCAGTGCAAGTGGCAGGCACCACCCTGGAGTTACCAGCAAGGCACGTACAGCTCCGGGGGAGGGTGGATCCAGAAGGGTGGAGGGAGGCCAGCCACGCACGCTCAGCCCAAAGTCCACGTCTTTGGAGGCATTTCATTCTATTTAAAAACAACAACTCCCAGAGCCCTCCCAGCTGAAACCAGGAGGCCCAAGGATGTCCAAGACTTTCCCTGGTCTGGTTAAATCTCCCACCTGCAGCCATTAATATACACATGGGAGGAAGGGGACTGAGCACAACTGCCTCCCCAACGAAGGAGAAAGAAAGAAAACCTAAGGACCCAATTACTATTGATAATCAGGAGTTCTACTGGGCTGCCGGGGTTGGGGAGGGTGATGGTGAATAGGGGACTTTAGGCTCTAGGAAGCAAAGACCGATGATCACAGAGTTACAAAAGGCCTGAAGCAAATGGGATTACTCATTGCCTGCCCGGGTCAGACTCCCCCAGGGCTGTTTTACCATTGTCCTGGGATGAAGTGTTTTGCTCATTTTTGGAAAAGGATTGAAGAGGCCATTCTTTCCATCCCCCTGCCTCCGGAAGTGTTTCCCCAACACTCCAGTTATTCCTGTCTTGTCAATTATCCAGGAAAGAATTCTCGGGAGCATGATACGATAAAAAGCTCATCCTTCCTTTCATCTAACTTAAAGCCTTCTGTGTTTCTGAGAAAGCAGAGAGGGGGGACACTTGGAGGGAATTTGCCAGGACTTGCCCTGAGATTCTGTAGTCGCTAAGGAACTTTTGTGTCTGGGAGGGGCTCCTGTTCGGGGGTAAGAAGCCCTGAGCGTCTCACATTCATGCTGATCCTGCATAGACGGTGAGGGAGCGGGATGGGCTAAAATGAAGAAGGGGCGACCCCGACTGTCTGTGGGCACTGCAACCCAGGCGGAGAACTAACTGGGCAGCTGGGGTAGGTGAGCCGGCAAAGGTCCTGAGCCCCAGGAATCTCCCACACTGACAACTCAGAGCCCATTCTTAGAGAACAGGGCCCTTGGCCCAGCCCAGACCTGTGCCATTAGGACTGGGGTGCCAGCCAGTGCAGCTTTTTGTGGTCTTGAGAGAGGACCGTACCATTCCCCTCCCCAGGTTTCAGCCCCTCTCATCCCAGGGAGGTGACGCTGTGGGACGGAATGAGGACTCATTCTCATACACATCGGTACCCACAGCCATGGGCAGTGCGATGGGGGGTGAGAGTGCCACCTTTCTTGAGGTCCCCGGGCACCTGAGCACTGTTCCAGTTGAGTTTTCAGGGCCAGACACGAAGCCCCTGGAGCTCAGGTGCCCTCCTCGCCAAGTGCTTACCTGCCCCGGTGTGATTCCACCCTGCTGCCACCTCCCCTGGCGTAATTTACCCCCGTGCTGGGTTCTGCCCCCAACCCCCGACCAGGCAGTCACAGAGTCCTTGACTGCCTTAACCAGGTGGTATTGCTTGCCCCGATCCGCAGCTTGGGGTGAAAACGTGTTTTTGAGCAGACAGAGTGACTTTAATATGACCTTTCTCGCCTCCCTCTTTTGCTTTACAATGAAAAGCTCTGGAACCTTCTCTGGAGCTCTCTCTTCTGCACAGTCGCATCCCCGAAGTGACACTGTCGCTGGGACCGGTGTGAGGGTCTCCTGGGGTATGTGTCCCGGGCACTTGGCCTCAGAGGAGGGAGCGACTGGGGTCTCCCCAAGGATGCTGGTGGAGGGGCCCGTTCAGCACTGGAGGAGTTAATGTGGGACCGCGTAAGCGAAGGGGAAAAAGTTGGAGTTGACACTTAAAGGGGGGCGGGGGGGGCGGGGGAGCGAGCCCCGCTGACTCCTGATTGGTTTTACATTTCATCCGAATTTTTTTTCTCTCCTCTCTCTCTCCCTCTTTTCAGTTTCTCTCTCTGATCCCAGGGGAGGGGAAACGGGAATAGTGAGAGATCAAAAATAAACCTCTTATGTCAAAGCCGCGGAGGAAGTATAAATACGAAGGGCTCGGCAGCCCACTCTGGGCTTCCCGGGCTGGGGAGAAGGCAGGCGCGGAGGACGCGCGCGCGGCAGGGGCGCCAGTTGCTCGCGCTCGGCTGGGCGGGAGGGCGCGGCGGCAGCGGCGCGCCAGCCGGAGGGGCCGCCCGGGGACCGCCGCCGCCAGGCGCCCACCGGCCGCGCGGCCGGCCAGCCACCCGAGCTCCTGCCCGCGCCGGGCCCGCTTCCCCCGCCGCCCGCGCCGCAGCCGCAGCCCCCATGCCCCGCGCCGCCCCCCGGTGGCCGCCGCTCCTGCTGCTGCCGCTGCTGCCGCTGCTGCCGCCGCCGCCGCCGCCGCTCGCCCGCGGCGCCCCGGCCAGGCCTGGAGGCGGGGCGCCGGCCTCGGCGCTGGTGGTGCCCACGCGGTTACCGGGCGGCGCGGGCGAGCTCGCGCTCCACCTGTCCGCCTTCGGCCGCGACTTCGAGCTGCGCCTGGCGCCCGA
This sequence comes from Physeter macrocephalus, assembly GCF_002837175.3. NCBI lineage: Eukaryota > Metazoa > Chordata > Mammalia > Artiodactyla > Physeteridae > Physeter > Physeter macrocephalus. The sequence continues at coordinate 4,145,950 of NC_041229.1, forward strand.
CGCCAGCTTCCTGGCGCCCGAGTTCAAGATCGAGCGCCTCGGGGGCTCCGGCGGGGCGGCCGGGGTCGAGCAGGAGCTGCGCGGCTGCTTCTTCTCGGGCACGGTGAACGGGGAGCCCGAGTCGCTGGCGGCCGTCAGCCTGTGCCGCGGGCTGAGCGGCTCCTTCCTGCTGGACGGCGAGGAGTTCACCATCCAGCCTCAGGGCGCGGGGGGCTCCTTGCACCAGCCGCACCGCCTGCAGCGCCGGGAGCCCGGGCGCGCAGCCGCCGCCGAAGCCCAGCCCTTGCCCGGAGCGCCCGAGTGGGAGGCGGAGAAGGGAGAGGGCCAGAGGCAGGACGACGAGGAGGACGAGGAGGACGAGGAGGACGAGCAGAGCAAAGAAGAGGAGGCACAAGGCGCCAGCGAGCCGCCGCCGACCCTGGGGGCCACGAGTAGGACCAAGCGGTTTGTGTCTGAGGCTCGCTTCGTGGAAACTCTGCTGGTGGCCGATGCGTCCATGGCTGCTTTCTACGGAGCCGACCTGCAGGTAGGACTCGCTCTGCCCGGAGACGCCGGCCACCTCCCAGAGTCTCCAAATTCTTCCCTTTCCGTCCCTCTGAGAAAACCCTTCCCGTTCCTCACCTCCAGACAAGGTTCTTTCCTTTCTGAGAAAGCCCAGTAACTCCTTTCATGACCCCTGACACCTGGGCTACCTCCTGCTCCTACCATGCGTCCCGTCCAACTTAGAGAGCAGGTCCTGGGCTTCCTCCTCCCTGCTCAGCCCCGTGCCTCACATCCTGAACTGAAAGTGGGTTTTAAAGCCCCCCCCCCCCGCCCCAGACACCTGCCCCTCCCAACAGACATGATAAGTGAACAACTGGGGAGAACCTCCACCCCACCCCCACCTCTCCGCCCTCTGCTGTCTCCAGACCTGGGAGGCTCCCAGGGAGAGGCAGCTGGGATGGAAAGATTCCCTTTGCCTACAGAACTGAGGCTGCCATAAGTAAAAGACATTGTTTGCAAGGAGTTGAACCTGGAAAGGGGCTGCCCAACTTCGGTGTGCCCAGCTGGTTCTGAGCAGGGGCACGGACACCTTGCCAACCTGGCACTCAGCCCTGGCAGAACTTGGCAGTGCCGGCATCAGCCCAGCAAGGGAGGGGGACAGAATTTTTGCCTAGGGGCTCAGCCCGGGAAACTGAAGCTTCAGTGGAAAAGGGAAGGAGAAGGGGCTGGGGATCTGAACTCCTCTGGTGAATGTTCCCGGTGGAGCCAGAACTATCCTTGGTCCGCCCGAGCTGCTCTCCGCCCAGACACATGCTCTCTACCGAGCTGGGGCAGGAGAGCTGATTCCAGGGGACAGCTCCTGTAGCCAGGCCATTTCCAACTAGATTCCAAGATGGTGCAGAATCAGCAGGAGGTGTGTGTGTCACCCTACACCCCAACACCTCGTGAAGTGGAAGGGTTCCAGGAGAGGCTGCGCTTTCTCCTCCCTGGGGGAGCGCAGAACCAGAGTCGTGCGCGGTGGAGAAGAACTGACCTGCCCAGCGGTCACAGTTTCCTGAAAAAGGCACCTTGGCCGCTGCTGCAGCTCAGTTGCTGCCTTTTCGGTGATGGCAGTCTTGGCTGGGACCCTATTCTAGGCTCGGCCTGTGCCCAGCTGTTGCGGGCACCGAGTGCTTCGGCATCCCCTATGCAGCATAGTCTAGACAGGCGCAGCCGGCCCTCCAGCTTCTCGCCCCAGCTTTCTCGCTCTGCAGTCACTGGGAAATACATTCTAGATGGAAGGGTGGGAAGAGCTGGCTGCTGCCGGGCCCCGTTAAAGCCCCGCGGGCTCCATGTGCGCTGTCCCGGTATTCGGTCCTTCCAGAGCACGGGGAGGCGGCTTGGAGCCGTCAGTGCAGTCTGCCCCCGGGACTGTGGGTCTGCACTGACTATCTGCTTCCCTGCCTTCCATGAGAGCAGGGGGAGGCACCAGCCGCCTTCCCTGACTCCTTTCCGCAAGCAAGTCCTCCAGAGGGCGGCAGGGCGGTGGGCTTCTCCCGTCTCGGGTGAGGATGGCTACTCCAGCTACCAGGGGCTCCATCAGAAAGCACATTCACCGCAAACCCAGAGCTGAGGGGCTCAGCCCCTCCCATGCACGACTCCTTTCTGACAGCTGCCTGAGAACCAGGAGGTAGGAGAGCCAACAAGAACACAGAGCAGCAGCAGAAAAAGAAATTTGCCTTTCGGTCTTCAGAGCCAGAATGTCCTCCCGGACGTTTTCCTACCATCTCACTCTGAGCGCAACGCCCAGACACTTCAGATGCCGTCTCTTTGCCTCCAGCACACACTCGGCAGCTCCGATGTCAGAGCCATGCGAAAGCAGACGCGCTTGCTGCCGCCAGGGCTCCCAAGCCCCTGAAGCCGGGGGCTGGGCTGGGTTCTGCCCAGGTCTGCTGCGCCAGACAAGTTGACTTGCTCTTCGCAGAGCCACCCAGGAGCACTTCCACCCTCGTATGACCCCTGGCTGGGTGACCCAGAGCACGCTTGCCCCATCTGTTCCCCCTGCACACACACAGGTTTCTGGACCATTCACAGACAGGCACCTCTGCAGCAGCCGGCTCCCTCGGCTCGGGAGAGCACATCGCAATAGGCGTCAGGCACCTTGAAGACTGAGGTCCTCTCCCTGGGCAGGCGGGGGGCTCCCTCTCTCCTTGGGGCCAGCCCTGCCGCCTCCCCCTTGGTCTCATCACGTCACTGCCTGCATCCTGCTGTCACCGCGCTGGGGTGGGGCAGGGGCTGAGACACAGCTGTTTCTATGACTGGCCCCTGGCCCCTCTGCCCCAGCTGCTCACCAGCTATGGAGGTGCCACACAACAGACTTGAACTTCTCAGCTCCATTCCCTGGGCTTCCTGGCTCAGCCAAGACAGGAGTGGATGTCAAGGGCCGGTTCCCCAAGACCTTGCCTGCCCAGACCCACCTCCCAAAATAGAGCCTAGTTCTTTACAAGTAACTCTCCAAGGGGCCTCCTGGAGACTTCGTTGACACAGACGGAAAAAGCTTCGGGGTGTCCCGGCAACGGGGGTGTGTGAGGAGGATGAAGAGCCCCTTCCCCCTCACCTGTGAAGCGAGGCGCCTGCACTAGGTAATCGATTCTAGCCTAAACGTCGATGAGGCTGCTTCATGGTGAGCCTTCTGGAAAGTTCAGCACCACGTGGAGAGGCCACCCGCCGAGTGTGCTCAATCTGCAGAGTGGTTTCCGCGCACCACCTGGGTGGAAATACCTGTGAAGGGGCAGAGGAAGAAAGGCCAGCTCTCGCAGCACCCGAGTGCGGTGCTGCTTCACTGAGCCATGCCGCCTCCTGAGCACCAGGAGGGTCTGAGGCCCTGGCTCCGCTGACATCATCCACGCTGTGGGACTGGGTCACTGAGCCCAACAGCCCAAAGACGTCCAGCCACAGTGGGAGGCCCAGTCCTGAGAAGGAACCGCCTTCGAGGCCAAGAGAAAGAACCAGCCGCACGCAAGGCTGCTCTCACTGCTAAGCGACAGGGGAGTCTTCCAGACTCTGTACACTTGAGTTCAGTCAATCCCTTGACAGGAGGGGCCCTGTCTCCCACCTTCTTCTCTGGTTTCAGAGTTAAGGAGCTCAGACAAAGGGGGCGTTCTGAAAGGAGGGACCACCTCGGAAGAGACCGTTAACTCTGTCTGCATCCTGCCGCAGCTAATTGTTCCCTGGATGAAACTGCAGCAGGAGAGGGGCGAGTGGGGACTGTGCTGCGCCCCATGGTTGGTCTGGGAAGCTGTCCTGCCAGGGCAGCAGCTGCAGGCTGAGCTTCTGAACTCACTGCTGAGCAGGGAGGGCCCCCAGAGAAGACCAGAGGAGTCCCAAGACTCAGGCTACTAGCAGGTGGTTTCCGGGAAGGACCAAGTCACAGCCATTTTGTCTCCCCTCGCCCTTGCCCCCTGGGGAAATGTCTCCCCCGCCAGCCCTAATACCCGAAGTGGCCAAGTACCCCAGCTTGCCCAGAAGAGCCTCCATCTAGGCCTGTTCGTTCTGGCATAATTATTAGTAGTCTCATCTTTCACTCTCAAAAGTGTCCTGTTTTGGATAATAACAGAAACAGACACATGCCCGAGTCTCCACAGGCCACGTTATATGCATGTGAAGTATGTTCCCCCACTGGCAGAAGACCAAGTCTTCTCCATCCCTTTGGTCTGCTGCCGTCAGAATGATGGACTATATGAAGTATTTCCCAAAGAGAAGGCCCTAGTATTCAACGGTCTTTGATTCACCACTTCCCCCTCCCCCCCGGGGGGGAGGGGGGAGTTGGGCAGAGACAATGTCAGGGGCACCCTGGCTGGCTTGCTTGCATGCTTTGTTCGGGCTGTGCTGCAGTTTTCCTTGCAGCAGCAAAGAGGGTGGCAGTCAGTGCTGTGATGAAGAGCATAGACTTTGACAGGAAATAGACATGAGTGGCCTTGAGCGAGTTACCCATTTCTCTGTACCTCGATTTCCTCACCAGCCTGACAGGCACAGTTATACCAATGTCCTGGCAGTGTCTGGAGGAGATGGTAAAACACGGAAGGCACCTGACCCAGAGCCCGGCACATAGTAGGTGCTCAGCGAAGCGTGGCTGGAGCTAGAGTTGCCTTGGGTGATGCATTTGTCAGAGGAGGAGGGCAGGGCGGTCCCACGCAGCACAGGACCTGCCTCTCAGCGTGCTCTGCCTGGACTGTGTCCACTGGACTCCCTGTGGTGCTGGTAACTGCGTGCTTTGGCGAGGTGGCCTTGCCCCTCGCTGCTTGGAGGACGAGGAGGGATGAAGGACATCTGTGCAGGACCCTGTCTTTTCTCCATCTCTTCTTTCCTCTCCCTTTGCTTCTCCCTCCTCCCCAGCAGTCTCAGGCCCCAGAGAGATGCCAGAAGGGAGAGTGATGGCCCCGTTGCTGAGGCCGCAGGGTTTCCACGTTACCACCCCTCCTCTCCCTGCCTCTCCCAGGCGTGCTGGGAGGAGAACGCTGGGCCCACAGCGTCAGGGATGACGTTCTGAAGAGAAGGAGCTGCTGGAAGTGTGTTTGGCCCGGGCCCAGCCTTCCTCAGACTCCCGCCATAGCTGGCCTTGGCTGCATGGGAGGGAGCTCCGGGGGAGGAATCTCCTTGTTTGTGTCTCAGAGAATCAGAGGGCTATGTCCCAGCCTAGCTGGCGGAGTGTCTTTTCGCTCCTCCAGGTCCTGGGGGCACCAGTGGAGAAGGAGGCTCCCTGAAAAGGGCCCACCTTTCCCTAAGGAGACGCAAGGGCAGGAGATCCCCGGGCCATTCCAGAGTCGGGTTGTGTGACCACCCTGGCCCGGCTGGCCCTGGGCTCTGACCTACCCGACCTGGCTGTGGGGAGGTTCTCTGCTGGGGGCTCCTCTGCAGCCCGCAGCCCGCACACACGTGGTGCACAGGGAGGTATAAATAGACAGGGTGCGGTAGAGCAAGCGAGCTAACCTTCTCCTTGACTGGCTCCTGGGCCCACTCTCTGTGGGACTGGAAGTCAGGCCTGCCCTTTTGGACCAGGAGATGGACCGAGAAGTGGGGGCTCACAGACTCACGGCCGCCCACCTGCCCAGGCCCGGTGGCCCTTCCCCCAGGGCGCTGTCAGATGCACAGGCAGCCAGGCCACCGTTCCTCAGAGGAGCTGATGCAGGTGTGGTAGGGCATCCTGTCCCCAAAAGTGCAGTGAGGCAAGACAGAAGGGGAGGTGAGCCGGACCAGGACTGGGGACTTGAACAGAAACTCTGGCCCATGCAGTCCTGGCAGCCCTCTTGCGATGGGAATTATCTTCTGAGAAAGCAGCCAGAAGGACCTGCAAATGTCCTCCCATCTAACCCACCTCCTGGAAGGGAAACGGCTCTCAAGCCAGCTCAGCCCGCCAGTTGTTACTCGGTGCCTAGAGAAGATGCTGTGAGCTGCCTGAACTCAAGCAAGGAGACTCCAAGAACCTCGGTGTCGGGACGCGCCCGCCTTGCCATCCTTTGTGCAGCAGTTTGTACGTGTGCACCTCTGGTTTTCATCAGGGACGTGCCCATCGCATGGTCTCTGCTAGTCTGACCAGGCAGCTTGGGAACCAGACCCTTCTGAAAACTTAGGTCTTCAGTTCCTTATTCTGAGTCTTCGGGGACTGCTTCAGAGCATCTGGCATCTCTCATCTTCACACCTTCTTTGTAAGACGTCAGCTCCCCAGTTTTGAGATTGTGAAGGTGGGACTGAAAGGAAGGCCTCCTGTGAGGAGAGTTTCAGGTCGTCTCGGAAGAAGTTCCCGGAGTTGGCCCCTGGTCCTTCCTGGGGTAAGAGACCCCGGACGCAGCAGAGGCCTGGAGGAAGTAGCCCCAGCAAGCTGCCACTCCTCAGCCCTCACCCCCAGTTGCATAATGATGCGATTGCTTGTTTCCCTCAGGAATCTGACTCCAGGGGCTGGTGCCAAGTTTCAGCTTTGCTGATAAGATGTTTACATCAGCCTAAACATAGCTGGAGTGCTTGACACACTAAGTAACCTGCCAACCCCTGTTTGTAGGGCTTACAAAATATCTGGCTGGTTGCCTGCGAGGTGAACAGACAGATCCCATTCACAAACAATGGGATTCGTCTAGAACTCCCACACATGGCCTCAGCCCATGGAATGTCCGTCTCTAGCCTTTCACCCTCCTTTCCTTCCTTCCTTCTCCCACCTTCCAGAACACAGGAGGGAAGAAAGAGAGGCTACAGGAGGTGGTGCCCTAGGGAGCAGGGAGCAGGGCCGGCCACACTCCTGGCTGGAGGCCTGAAGGCCTGTATGCCTCTGCCCCATTCGTCTCCCGTTCTGCGAAGTCATCCAAGAGGACTCCCTTCTGGAGGTCCTGGAGGCAGAATAGTGAGCCCCATCTGGCCTCCCCCAAGGCCTTGGGAGCAGTTGGGGCAGAGGCCAAGCACCGAAGTCAACTCATTCAGCTGGCCTTGGTGGGGCCGGAAGCGGTGGGAGCTGGAGCGCCTGGGTCTCACCGACCCACCCGATTCTCTCCCACCCCTGGGCTGTCCAGGCAGAAGCCAGGAGGCCAAGCCCTGGGGAACTGACTGAGAAGAGTGTAGAGCTCAGAGACGGACACACTTGGGCTGGCACTCCGGCTTTGAGAGCTGCGCGGAAAAAAAGAAAAAAGAGCTGCGCGGCCGTAGACCGCAAGTTATTTAACTTGTGAGAACTTCCACTTCCTCGTTTGTGAAATGGGGATGACAATCCCTACTTCCCAGAGTGACTGTGAGCATTTAATGAGGTGACACATGTACCGTCTGTGACTGGTGCAGAGGAGCTACTGTTAGGAGTGATCATCAGAGCAAAGTTTTCCCATCCTGAAGAGTAGGGGTTACCCCAGCAGACATCAGGAAAATTCTCGACGGATTTTAACCTTGAGCGCTCAGATAATTGCTTCTGGGCTGAGGGCAGAGAGGGGATGGGTGGCTGGCAGGGAGACGGTTGGTGTCAAGGTTAAGGTAGAAGAACCAGTGCAGTCCACTAGAAGAACTTTCTGTGGTGATGGAAATGCTCTGTCTGCTCAGTCCGATGCAGTAGCCACGAGCCATACACGGCTATTGGTACTCTTGAAATGTGGCCAGTGTGGCAGAGGAGCTAGGATTTTAATTTAATTGAATTTTAATGGATTTAGATGTCCATGGCCACATGCGGCTGCTCAGGATGTTAAACGCTTAAGCTTTGGAGCCAGGCGTTCTGGGTTCACATGCTGGTTGACACACTAGCTCTGGGACCTTGGGCCGCCTACTGAGCCGTGAATTTCTTATATGTACAGTGAAGGGAAGTAATGCCAGGGCCTCGGGGGTTTTGTGAGCCTTCACCGAGATGCGATATACCGATGCCCAGCACACAGGGTGCATAACTCAGCGTGACGGCAAGGGCGGGCGGCGGCCAGGAGACTTACCCCTCCCTCTCCACCCCTCCTTCCTGCAGAACCACGTCCTGACGCTGATGTCTGTGGCGGCCCACATCTACAAGCACCCCAGCATCAGGAACTCCATCAACCTGATGGTGGTGAAGGTGCTGATCGTGGAGGATGAGAGATGGGGCCCCGAGGTGTCCGACAACGGCGGGCTGACGCTGCGCAACTTCTGCCACTGGCAACGGCGCTTCAACCAGCCCAGCGATCGGCACCCCGAGCACTTTGACACGGCCATCCTGCTCACCAGACAGGTCCGTGGGCCCTAGGAACCAGGGGCGGGGTGGGAGGGCGCGCCGAGGGGGCCACGGCCGCCCAGACACGGAGACCGGCTCCCTGCTGGCCCCAGCTAGACACCAGGAGCCTCGTGTGTGGACAAGGAGGAGGAAGAGGTCACGAGGACATGTATGAGGTATTTGCGAGGAAAGGAGAGGAAGTCGTGGGGGCTCTTCTCCAGAAGTTTGTGACCAGCTGTCTGCTGAGGTCATAACAAGAGGAAACGGGCTCAAACTGCCCAGAGAGCGATGTGGAGCTGGCACTAAGACAGAAGGTCCAGCTGCAGTGGGGGTTAAAGCCAGTGGAGGTAACCAGGGGGGTCCCCTCAAGATTTCCCTAATGGCAGGTCTGCCCATCTCCCTGGTGTGGTTTAAACAGATGGCTTCCTGAAGGCCAGCAAGTGTGATCACGTGTGGAGACCCTGCTCACCCCCCAGGCCACACGCACAACCCCAAGGCGAATGCTTCGTTTTTAGCCCCACTTTACAGCTGGGGAGACCGAGGCACAGAGCTGCCACCCCGTGGCGGCGCCCGCAGTCAGGCCCCGACCACCTCGCTGAGGGGTCCACACCCTTAACCACCGCCAAGCTATCCCACCTCCCGGGACAAGCTTTCCGAGTCCCCGGCAGCCCGAGGACACGCCGACACAGAAGGAGAAACGGCCTTTGGGGAGAAATAAGGATTTGGCTTAAAACGTGTCCTGCATCTCCAGAGGCGCAGGAATGGGAAGGGTTTCCGTCCTGTGTCTGTCCTCATGTCCCGCTCTCTCCGCGAGCAGAACTTCTGCGGGAAGGAGGGCTTGTGTGACACCCTGGGCGTGGCGGACATTGGCACCATCTGTGACCCCAGCAAGAGCTGCTCCGTGATCGAGGACGAGGGCCTGCAGGCGGCCTACACTCTGGCCCACGAGCTTGGTAAGGCTCGCCACACCAGAGGCCTGGGCTGCTGGACTGGGTGGGAGGACCCGCCCTCGCGAGTCCAGGCAGTGAGGCCCCCCAGGACCCTGCCGCCTCTCGGGGCCACCCCTCCTCGTTGGCGGCAGGGTGACTCTGCCCTTGTGCTGTCTCCACCCCCACCCTGAGCACGGGGCCATCCTCAGAGGTCACCAGGGAGATGCCAGTGCTCAGGTAGACCGTGGGGCCGCATCCCGGCTAAGCAGTCAGGATTCTGGAAGGTCAACTAGCGAATGACTGAGACGAGTGTGAATCAGCACAGGCCCCGGCAGAAACTAAAGGGACCCCGGTGTTCCTTGTGCTATGAGCAAGCTTCCTGGGAGAGGAGAGCCAGGCAGAGTGGGCCGGGAACAGTCTTTGAGGAATAAGTGGAGCGGTGTGGTGGTCCCTCGAGGGGCTGGCGCTGCGTAGGCCTTCAGAGGCCCTCTGCCCCCTGGGCGGGCGGCTGAGGGCAGTGGCGACGCTGGGCGGACCGCGGGTCTTGTCCTCCCCAGGGCACGTCCTCAGCATGCCCCATGACGACTCCAAGCCCTGTGCTCGGCTCTTCGGGCCCCTGGGCAAGCACCACATGATGGCGCCCCTCTTCGTCCACCTGAACAAGACGCTGCCCTGGTCCCCCTGCAGCGCCATGTACCTCACGGAGCTCCTGGACGGCGGGCACGGTAGGTCCCCCAGGCTTCTCCCTGGCCAGCGGCCAGCACCTGCAGCGCGGACGTCTCGGCCTGGGAGAGACTCAGGAGCTGTGTCCCTGCCACCCCGCCAGGCTCAGTGTTCTGACCACTCCACAGAGCATGCCCTTCCTTGGCCCAGCTTCCAGCGGCCCCTTTAGATTATCCCACAGAGCAGGTGGAAGTAGTCTGAGAAGGTCTGTCTGGAGGAGGTGGGTTTGAACAGAGCTCGAAGGAATGGAAGGATTTTTGTCGTGCAGAGGGGAGAAGGGAGCCTCTGGCTGGAGCAATAGATCACAGGGTAGCGTGCAAGTGGCAGAGAGGCAGGAAGCGCCCCATGAGGGCAAGGAGTGGGGCGAGGTGCTTGGTGAAGACAGCTTGACTTGTTGAGTAAAGCAGTGAAAACACAACTGGTTCTTGATTCTTGATACAAAAATAATAGATTGTCCAACATCAATACTTTGGCTTTATTTCTCCTGGCCTGGTTTTTAAGAGTCCATTTACATCCCCAATTATACTGTGACGTAGATTAGTGTTACGATTAGCTGGCCTTCCCTAGGTAAACACTGAATGCATATAAGATGTTCTGGATACCGAAAGAAATGCAGCCCTTAAAAAAAAAAAATTGCTACCGATAGTCAAAACTTGGAGGAGCTTCCGTGGATGACTGAGTGTTGACAGTTTGTACGTGGAGGTCAAGGAGGCCTCGAGTGTGATGCGGGGGGGACCCCTTCTTCCTATTCCTCTGCTTCCTCCACAGGAGACTGTCTCCTGGACGCCCCTACCTCGGCCCTGCCTCTGCCCACAGGCCTCCCGGGCCGCCGGGCCCTCTACGAGCTGGACCAACAGTGCAAGCAGATCTTTGGGCTGGGCTTCCGCCACTGCCCCAACACCTCTGCTCAGGACATCTGTGCCCAGCTCTGGTGCCACATGGATGGCGCCGAGCCCCTTTGCCACACGAAGAATGGCAGCCTGCCCTGGGCGGACGGGACGCCTTGTGGGCCCGGGAGCCTCTGCTTGGATGGCAGCTGCCTGCCTGAGGAGGAAGTAGAGAAGCCCAAGGTGAGGGACGGCCACTGGGAGTGGGGGACAGGGAGGGGGAGGGCTCTTTCCAAGGAGGAAACCACACTTGAGAGCCATGAACTAAGAGACTTCGGGCCAGGGGCAACTATGAGGAAAATCACTCACCTTTGGACTGACAAAGCAAAGCATATTTATCCAAAAGCTGTTCCAGACTGTGCTCAGAGCCGATGGATGATGTCAGCAGGGCTCCAGGTATTTGGGGGCTCCGCCTTTGGGGCTGCCGCCGAGTTGACTTGAAGGCCTGTGAGGCTTGGTGCTAGGTGTGGAACACTCCAGCGCAAGAGCAGTCGTGGGCACTCAACAAACAGAAGCCGTTATGAATTCTATTATAAACAGGTAGCGTGACAGCAGAGGAGGGACATCCAATCAAGAATGAGGGGAAGGTATTCATATGCTACCCGTGTCGGAGCTGAATGCATGGCTAGGGGTCAGGAGAGTGAGAGTAATTGTGGGAACTCCTTGCTCAAGGAGGAGGGAAGGAGGAATCAGAATCACCTCTGACCAGGCAGAGAAAACCTGGCAGAGTAAACTCACAAGGAAAGGAAAGGCAATGCCAGTGAGAGTTTTCAAATGATTTGCTTCTTTGCCCTGCTCTTAATACATCTGAACTGTGAGGCTGATCACATTTCTCTGCGAGTCACTGAGCCATCTGTTAAACAGCATCCAGCGGGTTCGCAGCCTGGGCCCGGCCCAGCTCTGAATCACCAGGGTGGCCTGTGCGCTCACCCTCCGGAGGGCTGTCCTCAGCGGTGCTTCCATTGCACTGAGGCCCGGGAGCCCGCGTGGGCGGGGAAACCACATGCTTCTTCTAAGCCTGAGCCAGGACGGGGTCCACGGATTCATCCTCAGTCCCCTCCCAGCCCACACCCGACACTGAGCCTCTCCCAACCCTGTCCTGTACCGTGTGCTTCACACATTCCTGAGGGAGAGGCAGGGAGGGAGCCCATCCAACCTTTCCCGGCACCACAGCCAAGCCCAGTACAGGGAAAGGTGGCCAGAAAATGATCACGGGATGATGCTTATCACCTATTTTTAAGGGGAAAAGACAGATCATAAAATACTGTGTGTGTGTGTGTGTGTGTGTGTGTGTGTGTGTGTGTGTGTGTGTGTATGTATATGACAGAATCATATCTGTGTTAAAAAACCTGGCACCTTCATGATTCTATAGTCAGAGCAAAGGTACAAAAGGATATTGATGAAAATCATGTCAATCGTTTCATCTGGGTAGTGGTATTTTGTAAGCGTTACTTTCTTTTTTACATCTTTCTGTATTTTCCATTTTTTATATGAGCACGTATGACTTCTGTAACTTTTTAAAAATTATTTTGATTTTGAAAACTTAATGAACCCCCCCAGGGCAATGCCTTGTCCTCAGGGTCAGTTGTAAAGTTGGAAGCAACTCTAGTTGATTTCCCAGCACCATCCTACCCCTGGACCTGACAGCTGGTAGACTAGTGGCCACACCTCCTAGAGATTAGTCCTTTAGATCGGAACTTACCCGCCTCAGCACTGGTGGCACCGGCCGCACGCGTCCCGGCTGTGGAAGGCTGTCGTGCTCGTTGCTGGATGTTTAGCAGCACCCTGTCCTCCACCCGCTCGAAGCCAGCAGCCTACGCCCTGCCCAGCTGTGACAACCACAGGGTCTCCAAACACTGCCACGTGTCCCGGCCGATGGAGAACCGCTGCGTTAGACCCAACCTTATTCCCATAAAAGTGTTTCACTCAGCAACTCCTGTTGAGCACCTTACACAGGGCAAGGCACTGTTGTAGACACCAGGGGGCCAGCCGCGAGCAAGGCCAGCACAGACTGTGATCGGGGAGCCGCGGCTGCACGGGCCACACAGCCCCTGCACAAATGAATCAGGCAGTTTACCGAACTGCATGCACCAGGACGGGCGCAACTAGGTGAGGAGGTCACAGCAAGAGCCGAGGCCTCCTGCCCTCTGCTCCCCACTCAGCGCAGCCTTGTGTGTTGCAGGCCGTGGTGGATGGAGGCTGGTCCCCGTGGGGACCCTGGGGAGAATGTTCACGGACCTGCGGAGGAGGAGTACAGTTTTCACACCGCGAGTGCGAGGACCCCGAGCCTCAGAACGGAGGGAGATACTGCCTGGGTCGGAGAGCCAAGTACCAATCGTGCCACACGGAGGAGTGCCCCCCTGATGGTAATCGCCACACCGGCCAGAGCAGCTGCTGTGTTGCCTGCAGCAGATCCCCAGAGGAGTGCGGGGGTCTCCCGGGCACAGAGCTTTCCTGGGCGCAGACATAAATGGTTTAGAGCAGCCCGTGGCGACCCAGGACAGCTCTCCCTGTCCGGGGAGAGCCTAGCAAAGTCAAGGAGAGGCACTGCCCTGGTCTTCCAAGATGTGGAGGTGGAGGGCGTCACTCCCAACCAAACTTATTCTTTAGAGCTGGGGGAGGGCTTTGTAGAGGGGCGAGCCTCTAGGATAACGTCTGAACCCTCGTCTGTGTGCAGAATGGAGGCGTTTTCCAAAGCCAGGGTCAGAGCCAAACCTCCAATATCTTTCCAGCCAAATCCAGCTCAGGGCGGAGGGAAGATTTCTGCATCTGACCCTAGCGCCCACTCCCCCTGAGAAGAGTTGCCCATCTCCCCTTGGAGCGTGGTAACTGCCTGGAGGCCCCTTCCTGGGAAGCAGCCCCACCTCTGCCTCTCCTGGGGACGTCCTCCCCAGTGCCTGCTAGAAAGCCCACACGTTAACTCAGGGGCGGCAGACGACGTGAGAGCAAATCACTGCAGGTCTTTTCCCCACCATCCCATCCAGCTCCCCTTGTGCAGCCCCAGGAAGTATTGGCAGGCAGCAAACGACAAGCATAGAGATGCATCCAAGCACAGAGGCGCACTGGCATTGGAATGGTGTCTAATGAGGGAATCTGGAGGCTTTGCAGTTTTGCAAGATGAGCAGGATCAGTAAACGGCACAAAGCTCTAGAAACTCTGCCCTGGAACTGTGAGAGTCTGCCTGGCACACGGGTGAAGCATTCCTGGGGGAATGAGAGAGAGAGAAAGGGGAGGGGAATGAATATAGGCATGAGGTAGACACGGACCATAGGCGATACCATGATTTCAGGTGCACCGGGACCAGCCATCTCAATCAGTGAGTGTTTTGGTGCCTCTTGTGTGGGTAGAACTGGAATAGGTGTTATAATGACATAAGAAGCATGTTCTCTGTCCTCAGGGAACATGCAGATCTTGTTAGAGATCCAAAGCCCTTTTACAGAGCAATTAAAGGTCAATCTGTGAGGCGCAGACCCCAGACTGACAAGGAATCCAGAGCGAGGAGAGGCCTGGCCTGGTCGGAAGCTTCTTGGGGAGTCAGGGCTGAGCAGGGCCTGGAGGGCTGAGACAGTGATGAGGTGCAGGAGGACGCGCTGCGATGGGGGCTATGATCCCCCTCCCAGGGCACAGCTGAGCAGAGTGCGCCAGCGTTTCCAGGCCAGCCAAGGGTGCGTAAAAGCTAAAATAGCCTCAGGAGGCTCTCTGTGCTGGCTGTCCCATCAGGTCACCTGGGAAGCTTTTCCAAACACAGAGGCCCGGACGCCTCAGGTGTCCTGACTCAGAATCTCAGGAGGAGTGCACGGCCGCCTGGGATTTGAAGCTCCACAGACCACGCAGATGTGCAGCTGGCGTGGAGAACCTCAGTAGTAAAAGCGGGTTTAACTTCAGGATTGTGGAAGGGAAAAACCCAGGTCTTACTTCAGACAGATTGTTCTGGAGGCAGCATGCAGCAGGACGGGAGAGGAAGCAGGCTGTGTGTCGGAGGCTGGGCACCAAGTCTCGCAGGAAACCACAGGCCTTGGCTTCTGAGCAGTGGACCAAGATGCTGACAGTGGGAAGGAGACGATCACAGATCGTCCTGAGTAGAGTACAGGACTTAATGACAGGTTGGAAACAGTGGATGTAGATGCACAAATATTCAGAAGATACCAGGGTTCCGGTCTCAGGCTGGAATGTGGCAGCATCACCAAATGAAAATCCAGCCAGTTCTTCATATGGAGAAACCATATGGAGTTGGGCCTCGCTGAGCTGGAGGTAATTGCAGCATCTACAAATGGAGCTCCCCCAGAGAGACCCAGAATTACAGCAAGTGGGGTGTAGAGGCAAGGTCAGAACTAGAGATGTAGATCTGGGAGCCTTTGGCCACATGTCCACAGAGGTCAAGATAAATCACGATCAGCAGAGGCCCAAAAACATAACTCCACGTGTCACTCCGTGCTTCCCCTGTCCCCACCTAAATTTATTCATCTGTAAAGCAGAATTAATATTCTCCCCACACGGGAAGACTATTTTCCCCAGAAAGCCCAGCTGAGGCTGGCTGCTCCTTTCCTTGCCCCGTGAGTCGGGGCTTAGGTTGGTGTCTAGGAAAGTTGGGCCCAGGTGACACTGGACCTTTGTCCTCGGGTTGGGTCAAGTCCGGGAGGAAGAAGGGTGCCCGGAACCTTGGCATTTCTCCCGTGGGGTCCTCCCTGCTTCAGCTCAGCCTGTAAACTCCATGCCCTCTCGCCCTCATTTTAGGGAAGAGCTTCAGGCAGCAGCAGTGTGAGAAGTACGACGCGTACAATTACACGGACGTGGATGGGAACCTGCTGCAGTGGGTCCCCAAGTACGCAGGGGTGTCCCCCCGGGACCGCTGCAAGCTGTTCTGCCGAGCCCGGGGGCGGAGTGAGTTCAAAGTGTTTGAAGCCAAGGTGAGGATCCTTCTGGAACTCAGGTGCACAGGTGGGGAGGAAGGCCCCCTGGCCTGAGCCCAAGAGTGGGCGGCGTCAGTGCTCACTGGGCCCTCTGACCGCCCACCTCCCTTCCCCGCTGCAGGTGATCGACGGCACCCTGTGCGGGCCCGAGACTCTGGCCATCTGTGTCCGTGGCCAGTGTGTCAAGGCTGGCTGTGACCACGTGGTGGACTCGCCTAGGAAGCTGGACAAATGCGGCGTGTGCGGCGGCAAAGGCAACTCGTGCAGGAAGGTGTCCGGTTCCCTCAACCCCTCCAGGTGGGTCTCCCCAGAAGTTCTGTCCCTAGCTGCGCGAGCGGACCGGGCTTTGGAGTCACAGGGGCCTAAGTTTGAATTGTGGCTGCTACTCCATCCCCGTGGAGCACTGAGCTTCAGTTTCTTCATAAAACGCAGCGTCCTCTCTATCTCAGAGTCGCTGTGATGAGGCACGAGGTGGGCAGAGTACTTGGCCCAGGGTCTGGCCCGCGGAGATGACGGCTCTCAGGGCAGCCAGAGGCCACATGGATAGGGATGTATCTTCTCTGAGTCAACTGGCAGTAGAGCTACACTGAGTAAGCGGGACCTTTGCCAGAAAGCAGCTCTTCCAGGCCTGCTGTGGGAAGGACATTTCACCCTAATCTGGCGGGCCCTGCCCTTTCTGCAGGTGGATCTTCAGAAACGGGGGCCCACAGGGGCGTCTTGGCAGCCTCAGGGCTTCATGAATCTGAGAACTCCAGACACTTTCTCACACCTTAAAGCCACACTTTCATAAAGCTCCTATATCTGTTCAAGTGCTTTCACTTCTGGGGGCTTGACGGATTCCTAAAATAAGTCTACTGGGGCCAAGACCGTTACTCCCCTTTTACAGATGAGGAAGCTAAGGCACAAAGAGACTACATGACTCTTCTAGGGTCACAGTGGTAGGTCATGGCAGCCAGAGGTGAGCCTAGGTTTATCCATTCCCGGGCGGTTTTTTCCTGTCCCACACACACTTCCCGGAGAGGAAGGGCTAGGGCCTGCGGCCACACTGCGCCCCTCTCATCAGCCTCAGAAAACAGAATCTGCCTACAGCAGACAACTCAGGAGTCTTTTCAAGTTTAAACTCAAAGGATATAGAAAAAAGAAGCACGGGGTGTGGGAGAGTCAGACATTGAGTCCCTTCCCAGAGCTCTCTCAGGCCTCAGACATGGGGCCTGGGGTCCTTTCTCAGCTGCCCAGGGGGCGTGAGGCAAGGACAGCAAAGAGCAGGCTGACTGTCCTCCTCAACCCTCTTCACTTCCCTCCCAGCCTAAGAAACCAAATACTTCTACCCCGAAAGAGAAGAATAAGAATTAAGGTTTCTCCATCCCACATAAAGCCCCAGACCCACAATAAAGTTGAAAGATTTTCCCCAAACAGCATCCCAGCACCCCAGACAGCCCCGCTCATGGTGCTGGGCACGCCCAGAAGAAGGCTTCTCAGAGCAGGCTGTGTTGCCCTGCTTCCTGCCCTAGAGCCACGATAACCGAATACCAGGAACTGATGGACTCTAAGAGGTGGCGTGAGGCGTCCATCTGGTCAGCTTCTGGAATCGGTGTGTGGATCACATTTTTCCACATGGGTGTGAGCTCTGGGATGAAAGTGGCCAAGCAAAGTTTACACCAGTGCAAGGAGCTGCACATGCCTGAGATCTCTTTTCAGCCAAGAGCCCAGGTTTGGCAGCAACGGCTCAGCGATCACCCCCTCTAGGCTGCCTTCCCCTCTGTGCTATTGTCGAGATCTAAACTCCAAACATTTTAAATAGAGCTCCCAGGCCAAGCAAAAGTCCCGGTGTACCAGGGGTTCCTGTTGGCCTCAGCAGCTAATTTACTGGGCACTTTGGGGCGACTACTTCCTTATTTGCTAGCAAACTTTTGTCTGCCCACCCCCAGTCCCCGCATGCTGACTTCCTGAGTACCGGTCTGGGGAGCCACGGGTCCTAAAGGTGTCTTCTGTCATAGTTATGGCTACAATGACATCGTCACCATCCCAGCTGGCGCCACTAACATTGACGTGAAACAGCGGAGCCACCCAGGGGTCCAGAACGACGGCAACTACCTGGCCTTGAAGACCGCCGACGGGCAGTACCTGCTCAATGGAAACCTGGCCATCTCCGCCGTAGAGCAGGACATCCTGGTGAAGGGCACCGTCCTCAAGTACAGCGGCTCCGTCGCCTCCCTGGAGCGGCTGCAGAGCTTCTGGCCCCTGCCTGAGCCCCTGACCGTGCAGCTCCTGTCACTCCCTGGGGAGGCCTTTCCCCCCAGAGTCAAATATACCTTCTTTGTCCCTAATGACGTGAACTTCAGCATACAGAGCAGCAAAGAGAGAGCGACGACCAACGTCATCCAGCCCCTGCTCAATGCGCAGTGGGTCCTGGGAGACTGGTCTGAGTGCTCCAGCAGCTGCGGGGCCGGCTGGCAGCGGCGGGCCGTGGAGTGCCGCGACCCCAGAGGCCAGGCCTCCACCACCTGCGACGAGGCTCTGAAGCCTGAGGATGCCAAGCCGTGCGGAAGCCAGCCGTGCGCCCCGTGATCCAGTGGGCGGGCCAGGCTTATGCTCATGGACTCGGGGCGCGGGGTGCAGACCAGGGTCACGCTACGGTGACCCCACGTCTGGGGGTGGCGTGGCCTGCCTACCCAGGCCCCCCACTGCTGCAGCTGGGCATGAATCCATGGGGGGAGGAGAGGAGAGGAGCAGACCACAGATGCTAAAGTCTACTATCTAGTGGGTTGGACCTTGCTTGGGTTCAAGCAGAGGGTATAGGTTAAAAGGTAAAGAGTGCTCTTATGGACCCAAAAAGAAGACTCGGTCAGCCTGTTTGCAAAGGACTAACAAAGTTAAACGAAAAATGTTTTTTCTACTTGGTTCCCTCGTTAAATAATCTACCTCAGAGGGGAAAAAATTAGTCAGAGATGTGGAGTAGGGGTGGATGGGGAGTGTCAAAGCAAGCACTGTAGCTGCACCCCGAACTGTCTTCAGAAATGACCAGGAGTGTCTTCAGTATTAAACCCATCGCCTGGAGGGCTGCGAGTCGCAGGATTGTGGAGAGCCCCGTGTTCTCAGGCTCCCACCGGCAGGGGTGGATCCATTTCAAGTATTTATGCAAATGTGTCTCTGAACTAAAGTGTGATCTTGTGCCAGTGGAGTGGTCTGATCTGGTTCAGTATTTCTTTGGAAAGGGCAGGGGACCCAGGGCCCAAGGACAGAGGCTAAAACTAGGTCGGCTCACCTTGAGCACAGCCAGGGAAGCTGGCACCTTGCCTGCACCTCTGAGGCCTCCCCTGAATTCTCACGTCTGCTGAATCCAGGTCGTTCAGGCAAGTCTTTATCTGCATAACCTAGACCAGTGGTTCTCAAACTTTAGCGGGCATTAGGGTCATCTAAAGGGCTGCTTGAAACACAGATGGCTGCGCCCCACCCCAGAGTTTCCGATTCAGTGGGTCAGGGGCCTGAGAATCCACATTTCTAACAAGTTCCCAGGTGACATGGAGGCTGCTAGTTTGGGGACCGCACTTTGAGAACCACTGCTCTAGTGGAAACTTCCAGCTCTGAGGTAACACAACGTTATTCTCGAGAAAGCCCATGCCACTCCACTCTGCATATGTCCTCATCCTCACATTTACATACTGACCAGGCAGAGACACAAGATTCTCCTAGCATCTGAAGAATGCTGCACCTGTTTCTAAGTAACATCACATCCCAATGACCTCAGCTCCTTCTCTCCACGCCAAACGTCACTCCCAGCTCACAACTCTTTTGACCCAGGCAAATTGCAGGTGTCCCAATCAGCCCTTTGCCATAGCCTGACCTTCCCCACTAGCCACCTGAAACCTGCCTGAGAGCCTCCCAGATCCCATCTTCCCTCCACGTCACCTCATCTCTTCCTGGTCAGACGAAGCCCCCAGCTCGACTTCCATATGGTCCGGTGTAGAGGGAGCTCAGTCCTTGGTCATAGTGGGCGAAAAGGAACAGATGACATCAAGAAATGACATTCTAGGGAAAAGGAGGAAAATATCTAAATTTGCATCGTCCCTTTTCCTGTCACCATTGACCCCAACCCCCTTGTCCTTCCCTTTAGCTTTCTCTCAAGACCCCTTCAAGTAAAAAGTGGCCTGGGCAGAGAGGATGCTACATGGAGCCCTTGTGTAAATGAGGAAAAGGTGCCCGCTGGGAGGACTCAGGCCGTTGGGACACAGGCAGGGCAAACGGGATTTCAGCCCCTACCGTGCCCTCAGCTGGTCGTCTTCGTGTGGTGCACACTCTACACGGTGGCCGTGGACACCGCTGACCACTTTTCCCTGACTGCCGGCTTTTAGTGAGTGGGAGGCCGGGCTTACCTAAGCATAAACAGTCACGCACACCGGCACGTTGCTGACGACCAGGAAAGCCAGATCTGTCCGTGCTGTGAACCGGCTTTACTGAGACTGATTGTACGTTCCTGCAACCCTTCATCTCCTTCAATTTCTCACTCTCCCCCAAATAATCAAGGCAGGCGTGTCCCCATTAACCACCCACGCCAGTCCAGCTGTGCCATACCTAGAGCCTGCATCATTACCAGGCACAGAGTTTGCCCTGGAGTTCAGCTGGCAGCAGGGCTGCTGATGTGCAAAGCAGAATGGAATCCAGCTTGGCTCTTCCTTGCTGTGTGGGCTCAGCGAGGCTCACAGAATACATACTTGTTTGTGTCTGGAAACGCAACAGCTGCAGCTCAGGGACTCAGAAAACAGATCTGCAGAGAGAGACCATGCCATCATCTCCCCCAGCCTACCACGACCACCCTTCTAGCCCAGAGAAGGGAAGGTTGCATTTCCTCTGCTGAGAGCTTGCATTTTCCAGCTAGAGTTCCTCGCAGAAATGGTAGTGGTGCCTCCTCGTGAAAGTCCACAAGGCCCTGACTCGGCAGGTAACTTGGTCATTCCTCTGGATCCTCCGAGCTCCTGCCAGAAATATTTCAAAGGTTGTACATCAGCATCGAAGTCCATTTCCAACCTCTGTCCGCGAGACAAGTGAATCCTTGTCTGGGGTTTATTCTCTGCCCTTTATTCTCCTGTAGCTGACCAGAGGGCTTTGTGAATTTACAAAAGCATGTTCCCCGGCCCGCTTTAGTAAACCACCCTTCTCTCCCAGGGGTGATGGGAACGTCTTCCCACCAGCTCCACACCTTGCTCTCTGATGATGTCCACTAGGTTTTAGATCCTTCGTGTTTGGGCATTTTAGCCAGTGGACCCTCTTACTGAGGATTTTTCCTCCTTCCTAGCATCCAAATATTAGTTCTTCTTGCTTTCCCCTGGAGCCCTCTTCATTTTTACCAAGCCTTCCTACCACCACCAAAACAAATAAACAAACAAAAAAAGACAGGAACAAGAGGAAAGTTCTTAAGAATATGTTATCTTTTGCTTTGTTGTGATATCTCTGTGTGGTCCAGACAAATAGAGTGGCTTTGTCACAGCTTCACTCTCAGGCCTGTGAAGTGAGGTGGTACCTCTGCCGTGTGCCAGGCCTTCGCACACGGCCTGAGTCCCCCCAGAGTCCGAGTCTCCCCTGGTCGCGGGGAAAGAGGCTCCCGAGCCCACAGCGATCTCGGCTCTGTATGCTATGCCTCAGATCTCCAAGCCCCTCCGGGAAGCAGCGGCACACCCATGGCTGTCGGGGAATTAGGAATGGTTTGTCCATAAGAGTGACCAGAAACATGGAATTTACCAAAGAGAATCAGGGGTAGTGCTATCCTTGGATTTCCAGATTTCTCCTGCCATAGTCGCGTCACTTCCTCTCGCCTCTAGGGTGAGTTGAAGCTAGATGACTAAGTACACGGCCAAAGTCAAACACGAGATGGGGTGAGCACGACGAAGACTCTGAAGACAGCATTTTAGGCAAGGCTAAATCACCGTCTCGACACCTGTCCTCCTCCACCCAGGCTCTGCTCCGTGCGGAGTGCAGAGACATGTATCCCCAGCAGCGCCCTCCTCCCCTAATTCCACCAACGATTAGACACTCAGCCAGCCCAAGGTCCTGAGCAGGCACTGCCCGTGAGTCCTAGGAGGGGAGAGAGGCAGTAGCACGCATGCCCGGGAGGCACGCAAACCGGGGTTCACTGCCTGTGGTGGCCTCGGCTGCAGGACGGCATGTCTTTCTGAGAAAGGTCTCTCCTAGTACGGCACCTTTCCCCGTGGTCCTCCGCTGAGCTTGTAGCTTCGAGAAAGCTGCCCACGGAACGTGAGAGAGAAAGAAGGCACCAACCTAAGCTGATGTTTTTGCTGGTTCAATCTAGGTAATCACTAGAGACGTACTGTGCTCAGATCGACCTTACATTCAAAACAGTTCTAAACAAAACGAAATAACTCGCAAAGGGAACTGGAAGTTGGAGCGCTGAGTGAGCAGGGCGGTTGGGCTGCGACCCCCTGCTGCCCCTGCCTCGCGGGCACCACGTCAGCCCCTCCCAGGCACCTGTCTCTGCTTTTCAGGTCAACACTTCTTCCCAACAACCCGGCCAGGCTTATCAGAACAGATGCACCCCATTACAGTTCTGCTCCTGCTGCTTCACATGGGGACCTTCTCTGATACTCCACTGGGGAGGTAGTGGGTCTTCCCGGCTAGCGTCACCTTCCCGGTAGTGTCAGCCAACCCACACCCCCCAAAACAAGACCCTGCTCAAGTACTGGGAAGAGAAAGATGAGGCCCAGTGCAAAAGTAGAGCCTGAGCTGAGATGCTAGTACTGGAAGAGAGGAACACAGGAGCCTTCAAACGCACCTGTCTCTTTTAGGACATACTTTCCCTCAGGCCTGGGGCTCAGCGACGAGAGATAGGAAAGTACTGGCTAGTCTTCCATCCCCACGAGCTGCCCAGCCTACCCCTGGCAGACGCACAATTGCCCCAGGAAAGGAGAGAAGTCTTCCCCAGCCCTCACCGTTCCTCATTCCAAACAACTTGTAAGTCCCAGGGGCACTGGAAGAGTTTGTCCTCAGCCAAACACAACTTCCTGTTTCTAAGAAAGGGAAGAAAAAAATAGTTGAAAGGGTTTTTGGACACTGGAGATGTTGAGTTTCTGTAAACGCAAATGAATCAGACACATGTGGAATAAATTTCTCCGGAAGTAAGAAAAGATGCTGTGAGTTTCTCTTGCTGGACCAGAAAGTGGAAAAAGCGTAGCTGAGATGAGAGGTGCATCCGAGGCTAAAAGGAGAGAGAAAAGCCGTGTGAATGTCGGAGCAAAGAGAGGGACCCGGTGATGACGAAGGTCAGTGGGGGCCTCCGAAGGCCACATCCTGAACTGGCTTATTTATTCCTCACAACTTCTCCACCTCTGAAGTCATAGATTTAAATATCCTGCCCCCCAACCACAATTTACGATCCTTCCTGACCTCTCACTGCTCCCCTTACACTTATTCTAGGGACCCCAGATCCTTGACGGCCCCCCATACACACGTCCCCATCTTTATTTCTCTGCCTCTGCCTCTGTTTCTTCTTTCCCTGTGTGCTTAAAGTCCGTGTTCCAGCACCTCAAGCTCGATCTTCCAACATTCCCACCTTCCTTGCCCCGCTGAATGTCTGTGGCTCCACAGCAGAGCCCACGAAGACCGTTCCACCCTCTGCCTGAGGCTCGCCATCATGACTCTGGCAACCAGGCTCCACACCCCCGAGCGTGTGGGACCACCGTGAAGTTGGCATCTCCAGTAGAAGCTCTGACCAGCCAGCCACCCACACAGGCTTCCCTCGTCGGCTCTGTTGCTGCTTCTCTACAAGATTATTTTCCACTTTCTCCACTCTCCTCACAAGCTCATGACCCTGCTGTGAGTGGAAGACCTCACCTCCACCTACTCAGCAGAACCCAACACTGCATCTCCCATGATACAAGGAGAGAGGGGACACGGTCTCGCTGTTGACAGGTCAGGCTACAGACTCGAGTCTAGAGGAACATCCTGATTCTGCCTTATTTTAGAATCAAGAGGCATATTCCGGTAACTATCAAGTCCGTCGGAGAGCGGAGATTCGGGACCTTATTCAATTAATCTCCCAGGTCCTCCAGGGCACAGCACGGCAGGTTCTAGGCACCCAGGACTCCCTGCCCCGTCATGCTTGTCCACCCCTCTGTTCTCCACCACCCACCCAGAGTAACGCCTTTCCTTGTGCTTGCTCCCTGACATGATTTATCAGTTATTCCACTCTGTCTGGTTTCACTGCTGCAGGGAGCTTGACCTTCAGATCTCAGGGTGGAGGAAGGGAAGGTGGAAAAGCCCTCATGGGGACAGAACCAAGAACAACAATGACAGCAGCCTTTCCCCCATGCTCGCCCATCTCTGGTGTGTTATGATGCTGAAAGAATGTCTCCCTCTTCTCCATCTTGTGTTATATTACCAAAGATCCCTCCTATTTTTCTAGCCCCCGAATGTACTAGATCTCAGAAAAGGGATGCGATGAAAACAACAAAACAAAACAAAACAAAACCCTGCCCCACAAGAGAATGAAAGTCATCATACAAGAAAGCTCAGTGTCTTACCGCCAGTCCTAAGCCTTACCTGCAGCTCTATCTATTCTTTTAAAACCTATCCTCTTTTCCTTTTTCGATTACATGTTGAGGTATTTCCGCCAGTCAGAATCAATCCCTTCTGGAAACCAGAGCCCTCCACCTTCTCAAGGTCCTCAGCCCATATATATTCTTCCCTCTGCCTGAAATGACCTTTTTCCCTTTTTCTACTCCCCTGACTTCAACAAATTCCTACTTATTCATCAATTCCCAGATTCAAGGTCACTTAGTCAAAGAAGCCCTCCCTCGGGCTAGGTGCAATAACCGCACAGCCTTGTGCACTTTGCTTTTCAAACACTCAGCTGGACCACAGACTCCATGAGGTCTGGACCACACCCTGTGCTCACTGCATCACTCACATCTGGCCTAGAGCCTGTCATGCAGCAGGCACTTAGTACATGAGAAAACAAGTGATCGTTTTTTTTCTGTCTTACAAACAATATGTTTACACCTCCCCACGTCCCTTTCTGTTCCTTCCACCCTCCTCAGCCCCTAACAAGCGAGCTTTCTCTACCACTGCCCACAGGACTGCTGGCCAAGGCCGTCAGTGACCTTGCTGAGTCTGCAGACATCCCTCTCTCCGACTGCCTGAGTCCTCACCTCCTTCGTGGTCCCTGTCCCCCGCTCACGCCTAGCGGAGATCCTCAGGGTCCTACTCACTCTTCCTGGGGGGGTGGGGGACTCTCGTACGGCCACGTGGTTATGGTTTTTTCCTACATGCTGATCACTCCCAAATTTAAATCCTGAGACTCTCAGGGGTCCCCAAGATCATCCCATCATTCTGAGATTCGCTAGAACTCCCGAGACTCAGGGCGAGTTGTGCTCATGGCTGAGATTTATTAGAGACACGGTGAGGATACCAGCCGAATCATAAGGGACAGAGACACAGGCGGGTCCAGAGGAATCCGTGTGAGGCTTCTGTGCTCTCCGCCTCCCACGGGGGCCGCACAGAGCTCGCTCTTCCCCAGCAATGAAAATGCAGCCACACGCGTGTGAGGTTTCAGCGCAGGGACGCCCAGGAGACTCAGAGCTTGGGGCTGTATCCGGGGGCTGCTCATGTGGATGCCCTCCACCTGGCACACACCAACATGCCAGACTCCCGGAAGGAAAGCCGGCGTCCAGCATAAACCACAGGGTCTGTGCAGACAGTCTAGGCGCGGAAAGCCAGACTTGTCAGTTGACTGGTGACAGGGACCCCCTGAGAGCCGAGGTCCCAGACACCAGCCAAGGGCCAGCCGTGCCATCAGGCGTCTCTAAGGACGGCGGCCTCGGGCCGGCTGTGTTCCCTCCTCTCTGCGCAGGCTGGCTCTGTCTCCTGAACCACGGGCCCATGTGCTTCCAGCTCCCCGCCAGACTCAGTGGCCTCAGGCTCACCCTCTCCCAGCTGTTGTGCCTGTTCTCCCCGCCACCCATCCTATGCACTGGCCTCCACGTGAACCACTTCTCTCTAGTCCGCCAGCTGCTCAGGACCCAACCCGGGACGGAACAGACAGCACGTCCCACCCCTCCCATCTGATTCTCACATTATTCAGAGTTCTCTTTTAAACCTGAACAATGGATCATTTCACTTCTCCACTTAAACCCTTTAATGGCTCCCCATGCACTGAGCACACAAATTTAACCCTCTCAGCAAGACCTGCCAGTCCCAGAGCGACCTGCCCCCAGGAGCTCCTAGTCTGATTTCACGTCCCTCCTTGCTCTGGCGACACAGTGTCTTGTGAGTTTCTCTCCAAGCCCGGGGGCCTCACACGCACCGTCCCCAAGCCTGTGATGCCCTTTCCTCGGCTCATGCCAGGCTCCCTCCACTCACCCTTCACGCTGAAGGTTGGAGGTTGCGTCCTCAGAAGTCCTCCCGTGTCTTCCATAGTCTAAATGAGGCCCTGTTACTCTCTCGCATAACAGTAACTACATATGCCTGCGAGGAGCGTTCACTTCATGCCTCCCTCTCCCCCCCACTAGACTGCAAGCTCCATGCGGGCAAGGATTCTGTGTTCGCCCTGGATTTCCAGAGCCAACAGGCGCAGGGCTGTGTGCATCTCCATCAGGTGGGCTGCCATAACACAGCACCAGAGACTAGGGGCTTAACTAACAGGAAACTGATTCTCCCTGTTCTGGAGGTTGCAAGTCTGAGACCAGGGTGCAATCACGGTCAGTTCCTGGTGAGAACCCACCTCCTGGCTGGCCGGCAGTCCCCTTCCTCCGTGTCCACCTACGACCTTTCCTCGGTGCATGCTCACGGGGAGAGAACCTCCTTCAAGTTCCTCTGTAATTCCCACCGCCTGTAGGACAATTTCCTGAGGCCCTCAGCACAGCTTCTGAGCCTGCGGTGACCCGGCCCTCCTCTCGGTCCGCTGCCTCTCTTGGCAGCACCCCTGCAAAACTCCCTCTTCTGCAGGAGCACGTTCAGTGCCCTGGCTGCCCTCACACCCCTGCCTCCTACGGCGTGGCTCTCTCCACCGTGGCAGCACACCTTGCCCGCAGCCCCTTCGCAGCGCGGATCCCTGCAGCCGGGGGTGGTGCCGCCGAGGATGCCCAGTGAGCGGATGCAGGAAATCTGCCCAAAACTGTGCTCCTAGGAGGTGAGGAGCTGCCGGAGAGGAGAGGAAACACATGCCGGGGGAGGAAAGAGCCGCACATGTGAGCTGGGGCAGGAGGCCGAGACCAGCTTGGTGCGCGCACTCAGCTAGCTGGGCGCAGTCACTCAGTCCCTGGCTGCCCGCCGGTGGAGGAGAGGCGGCCCACCGCGCTCCGCTACCACGTTCTGAGGGAACCAGCAGGGGCTGCCGCATCTGTGTGCGCGTCCCTCCCGAGTCCCGTGAGCGGTTAACGGGAGAGCGTGGCACACAGTGGACGCTCCGTGCACAGACGTCCTTCTCCCCTCTCCCTGCTGCCCGTTCCCAAGCCCATCCCCTGACCTCCACATCACACGTGTGCCTCCAGCCCTAGCACCTCTCCCACCATATTTTCCTGCTCCCTGGACAGCTGGCGTTGCCCTCGCCATGTTGTACACTATCCCAGCGGATCCATGTGGACGAAGTGGTGCATAATTACTTTTGTCTGAATAGCCTCAATCTATCTACTGATGGAAATGAAAACTGAGAATAAATTTGCTAGATCTTCAGCCTCCACTGTATTCCAAGTTGAAAGCTGACTTGGATGTCACATACATGGCAAAAGGGTGAGCATGTGTATTCGAAAAGCTGTAGACTGAGAGGTGATCTGGCTTTGAGCTTTGTGTCTGTCATTTATCAACTAAGTGAACTTGGGCGAGCCACACAGTCCCTCTGAGCAACAGTTCCTTCGTGGAGAAAATGTCCTACCAACCTCAGATAATTTGTGTAAGATTTAGATGAAAGAATGCTACATGAGAGTGCTTTGCACATTCCCACGTGCTATGGAAGTGTAGGGGATTCAATACCCTAAGTCTTAGGAGAGTGAAGGCATCACCTGCCGGATCAGGATTATGGTTACAACTAAATCCCTGGGTTGGAGGAGGCTGTAGGCAGAGGAGGAGGAAGAAAAGCATAAACTTACCTAAGTTAGAGAACACCAGAATTGGTAGCATAAGTTCTCTGCGTGATGGCAAGCTGGCGAGAATTGGAGGGAACAAAAGAGCCACGCTGGCCATGTCTGACTCAGGGCTCTGGGGCTTCAAAGCCAGCGCCAGGCTGGGCAGACGTGTAGAGGGTGGACCACCCTCCTCCCCCTCTGAGTGTGGAGACTTGGGAAATAAACACAAGATCTGAGGATCAGAATAGACACTTTATATTTTTACAATAGCAAGAGATTGGAAACTCCCAAATGCCCGTCCATATGGGACTAGTTAAATAAATTATGGAAATTCATTCAATGATACACTATGCAGCCATTTTAAAAGGTGAAAAAAAACAAAAGGATGTTGAACACTATATATAGTATGCTACCAACTGTGGGGCAATGTATGATTTATTTGCTAATGTACGTTTAAAACATGTCTGCAGGGACAGGAGACACTGTAAACCCTGGTGGGATCTACAAAGGGGACTAAGAAGCTGCGGGACAGGAGTGCGGGAAGATATATATGCCCCTTTGTGCCTTTTGCGTTTTGAACTGCGTGACTGTGAGACCGCCCTGTGTGTGTGTTAAGTGCGTGCGTGTGTGCATGCACGTACGTGTGTGTGTGTGCGCATACCAGTTTTACTGGACTGGATCAATGTCTTGAACCTGAAGCCAATGGACTCTCTCCTTCCTAATACTTAGGTCTCCACCCTAATTTCAGACCCCATGACCCGCACATGCAGAAATCAAATCCAGACAGCAACATGCAGGACAAGAGCAACAGAACACATGCTGTCAGTCCCTGGGAAACAGCCAAGGGCTGTGGACAGCAGTGCCTTTCTCCCAGTCTCAACAGTGGGAAGAGAGGGCTTGGACCTTTCTCCAACTGGATGGCCTTTCCCTGCCGTGTCGATATAAAGGGTGGGATGACAAGCATCCTCCCTAACGGTACAAGAAAAGTCAGCGTCAAGTGGAGGAAGAAAAGATGAGCCACACATGTGAAACAGTTGGGGCTGGGGAGGTGGCCGCTAAGAAGGAAGCTGATGGGAGTGTGCAGAGCTAAGTTAAAGAGTTCTGAGAAAAATTAAGTGGTGTCAGCGTGTCGTGGGTCACAACTTCTG
The DNA here is from genome assembly GCF_002837175.3 of Physeter macrocephalus. Classification (NCBI taxonomy): domain Eukaryota; kingdom Metazoa; phylum Chordata; class Mammalia; order Artiodactyla; family Physeteridae; genus Physeter; species Physeter macrocephalus. Next base: position 4,174,776 of record NC_041229.1, read on the forward strand.
TGGGGGCCAGGGACCCAAATATTTTCTACTGCATCCATTAGTGAGACAGAAGAGTAAAGGGGACACAACTTTTGATCTGGCATAATTAGCGAGGATGATGACAAGATGGGAGCCTGATTCAGTCTGGTTCTAAGGAAGCCCCTCCCTCACTGCCCCTCACTGCATTCCTGCTCCCCACACATAGAAATATCTCTTCATTCGGTGTTCCAACGTTCTGTTTTACATTTGGTTTTGTTCAACTGCTGCGTCTGCTTAGCCAATTTCTGCTTAGAAGCTAAAGCGCCAAGAAACTACACGAGAAGAGCAGGGCCTGGGCAGGATCAGAACTGCCGGAGATTTTGCCACCAAGCCTCATGCACCAAGACTGCCAGGAGAGCTTTGCAAATGGAATCAGTCTGAATGTAGCTGATGAGAAACATATGAATGAACGAAGCCAGTACAAACAGAAACCGTTGAGTTTCCCACCGCAGTAGCCTGGAGTGGCTTCCCCAAAGTTTCTACTCAGATGCGTTTGCCTTTGTCACAAAGAGGACCCATGCTCCATGGAAACGTCTCCAGATCCTACTGATTAACCCTGACCTCCCAAAGCCCACGTCCCCTCGAGTCCACTCAGCGCTCAGGGTGCAGTTTGCCCAGGAGCTATCTGGTTCCTCTCTTTGGTACATTTTTATAGTGGACAGGTGGGAGGTAGAATTTGGTCACAATATGGTGCCTCCTCTTCCCTGGAATTGGAAAAGGTTACTAAACCTCACCCACTGACTAGGTGTGTCCCCATCACCCCCAAATAAAAGTCCAAGATGTCTCCCAAATGTAGTTGGGGAATTTGGGGCATTCTCCTGTAATTTCCTCAAAGAAGCATACCTGATATCAAACCATCGATGGCAACATTCATTGTAACACGTCTCAGATGAAGTTGTAATAAAGGAACATGACTATTTGCCTAGAGCTAAGAAGAAAAGAGTTAGGTAGTAATAAAACCTGAACAGAGGTTGTCTAGGAACTTCCAAGGAAGAGGGCACCCTGATTCCTACTAATACTTGCACTGGAGCCCAGCCTGCTGTGTCTACAGAGTGGAAAATTACAACACTCCCAAGAGATATTAACTCCAGACAGATGTGGTTCTGGCAGTGTCCGGTTTCCTTTTCCTGATTCCATCTTCACCATGCGGCCTTTTCCATCTTAATTGAGAGCAGTTGGCCAGCTCCAACGGCCCTAACAGATAGCGGCCATTAGCTACCCGGACATTATGCTTTATCAATCAGGCACTCTGTGTTTAGCCGGCATGATTTTGGGCAAACGCCACATAGGGATTTGGCATCTGCAAAGCTTTGGTTCAGACCTGGGACCGATGGTGACTGATGGTGCTGTGATTCAATATTTAGGAATCGTCGAGCCGCCAGTCCAGAAACAAACCACTGGTCAGAGAGTTGTTCTGCTTCTTAGGTTCTCTGAAGGATAACTTAGCTACATGTTACTCTGAGCATAAACATTACGCTGACCTCGATCCAGGAATTTAAACAGTGTCATTTAATGTAAACGCTAGCAAATAACTTCTTGCTGAAGTGGTCTGTTTTTGGGATGGGTTAGGGTTTCTTCTCTCCAAAAGTACTTTGGGGCATTGGATTTTAAACTCACAGTCAGATCTGCATTTCTTCTCTCATTTACATGGCGTGGCCTCCCAAGCATCAATAGCAGCTTCTAAGGTTGAGGGAGCCCCCTGCTGATGGCCTGGGTGTAACTTCACAGCACATGGCAAGGAAAACTGGGTGAAGTCTCAAGATCTCCTGAATCTGAAAACTGTAACCTGTCTCTAGACGCAGAGCAGACTTTTGCTGTGAAAATCCAGGCTCTAGAAATGTCCTTTATTTCCTCAAAGTATCCACATTTTTTCCAATTTTACTCTTCCAGGAAGTAGAACAAAGAAGGGTGGTCTGTCTGTCTGTCTCTTTCTCTGCAACTGCAGTGCCCTGATCCACTCCAGGACAGTTCTGCTCTGTGTGTGTGTCCTGGAGTAAAGGAGTGGGAGCTGCCTGAGTATATACAGAATCCCAGAATCATGGGACTGAATTTAGGAACATTTACCCTTTGTGGCGTGTCCAGACGAAGAACTCTGATGAGGCCACAGCTTGAAAGAGGAATTCTTCCCGGCAGCTGTGGCCTTGATTCTGGAGGTTAACAGCTTAACACCAGGGTGTGGTGCCCAATTCCGAAGTCTGAAAATTAATGGTGATAAGGGCGGGCCGCCTGCCAAGGCCTGCAGTGTGAATCCCGAGAGAAGCACTTTCTATTTTGGGACCTCTGTCAATCCAGCGCACGCTGTCCTGTGCTTTGATGCGTGTCCCATCTCTTCGTCTATATGCTTCTTTCTCCAACTCTTTTATTCCTAAACTTTCTTGAGTTTTCAACCCACGGACAGTGATGACAACTTACTCCCTATCCCATCTAACTCTCCGAAAATAGTCCTGAGGTAATATGAGTCAAATACCTGACCCAGATGTCAGCAGGAAGGAAAAACCAAGGATACAACTTCCCCTGCCACAAGCATCAAAGGGAAGGGAGAGGAAATGGCAAACAGAGTATCAAACCCGGATGAAAGGGAACAAAAGAACAATAAGGTCCTTTTCCTTAAGACGGCTCCCGGGAAAGGAAAAAGAAAAGTGAAATCTCTTGCCCGCATAATGTAGCCAACACTGCCAATAACTGCATGCAAAAGGAGCCATCTCTGGAAAATCAAAAGATCAAAAGGTCTTCGGTGCTCAGAGTTCTTCAGGGACTCCCCATTGCCCAGTCAAGTCTAAAGTCTTTAAGAGGGTATTAAAGTTTCTTTACTTTTTCTGCCACAGTCCCTACCTGACCCAACACATGTATGCAGAGCTCACTCTCACTGTAGCAGTTACACCACTTTCACCTCATGTTTTCCTGCTCCTGTTCCGTTCCTTCCTTCTCCTTTTGTCAGGGGCCTGCCCATCCTTCAAGAGTTAGCTCAAATGTCCCATCCTCCGTGAAGGCTTCTCCAGCTCTCCCAGACAGAATAAACTCCTCTCTCCCTTAGGTTCCCAAAGGATTCTTGTTTATATCCTGCCTCCAACCCCACCGTCATAATACTTATGTACGGTCCTGATAGTTCAGTCTCCTCTGCGGTTTATAAAGTAAGATCCAGCCACGCATTCATTCCTGCATCTTCCCTCGAATTCCCACCTCCACCAGGTCTCTCCATGCCCCACCATTCCCCATCCTCATTCCTCCTGTAAAGGAACAATCATAGCTTCTTCTGCATAGGAGATTCTCAATACACTGCTTGTTCCATTAAATTACGTTAATAACTAAGAAGATTAGGAGATTACAGTTCACTCCAAATACAGAAGAAGGGCAGTACCGTGACAACGGGCAAGTGAGATATTACTTCAGACCCTAAGTAATAAGAACCCTCATTTGTCAGTTCCAAGATGGCTGATCTAGAAGCTGCTCAAGATGTTTAATTTCTCCAGGTTACGGCCCCTGCCTTCTACATGTGACCATAGAGCACTGAGAACCATTTTTGAGCAACTGTGAATCAGGAACCACTCCCCACCCAGCTTGCTCAAGACAGTTTACCGCCATCTGCTAGAAAGTTGTCATTAAAAAGCGACCCAAATATGCTATGAGCAGGGGGCAGGTGCTGACCCCGGAGTTGTGCGATGACCAGCCCTAAGTGGCCTTAAATATGAGAAGTTGAACATATCTGTGGACCTAAAAAATTATTCACAACCTAAAAGTTGAGAGTTATGTTCTATTCGGCGGGAATTTTTAGGACTTCAAGCCCAGGAGGCAACATCTCAAGTAACCCTGAGAAAACTGCTCCAAAGAGGCGACGGGGGAGCCAGGTTATATAACAACAGAAGTTTTGCAACAAAGGGCAGGACGCCAGAACATCAAAAGATTATTATTTTTTTTAAATATTTATTTATTTGGTTGTGCTGGGTCTTAGTTGCAGCAGGCGGGCTCCTTAGCTGTGGCATGCGAACTCTTAGTTACGGCATGCATGTGGGATCTAGTGTCTGTGAGTGAATCCCTGGCCAGGGACCGAACCCGGGCCCTCTGCATTGGGAGCGCAGAGTCTTAACCACTGCACCACCAGGGAAGTCCCCAAAAGATTTTTTTTTTTTTTTTTTTTTTTGTGGTATGCGGGCCGCCCTCTGCTGCGGCCTCTCCCGTTACGGAGCACAGGCTCCGGACGCGCAGGCCAAGCGGCCATGGCTCCCGGGCCCAGCCGCTCCGCGGCATGTGGGATCCTCCCAGACCGGGGCGCGAACCCGGTTCCCCTGCATCGGCAGGCGGACGCGCAACCACTGCGCCACCAGGGAAGCCCCCAAAAGATTATTTTTAATGAAAGAAAACCAGATATCCCAAGTTAAGGAATTTTGCGCTTTTCTATGGATGGGAAGATGCAAGAGTCTGGGCTCACTGAAATCGTTCCTTTGATGTGCACCTCAGCTATCTGGGGCCAGCATCCTGTGCTTTCTCATCCCGAGTCTCCTCAGGGCTCACCGTGGGGAGTGGCTGCAGCCCGATGGCTGCTAGAGGGCAGGTATTCTTTCCTTCCTGAGTTCCCTCAGGGCTCACCAGCTCACATCCATTGCAGTGGTGGCTGCAATCGGTGATGACTGTGACATACTTTCTTTACTGATATGGCAGGAAATACTCCACCTTTCATATGCAGTCAGTGTTTGTCCTCCAAGATGATCCTCACAGTGGTACATGGACTTTGGAGTTCAAATCCAGGTTAACTATTTTAACCTTCAGTTTCCATACCTCTGAAATGGAGCTAATAAAATCCCTCTTCATCAGGTTGCTTTTAGGATTAAATGAGATTTTGAATATCAAGTACTTAATGATTCACAACAAATGCTCAGTAAGTGAAAGCTATTCTTATTACAGTAATGCTTCCATAATTTAATACATTTCTGAAAGTTTTCTTTTGGAATCACCTTCAAAGCCCTCTTATAAGCCACATGTAAAAATCATGGGGTTTTTTTAATTCCTTATTTTGTGCTAAAATATTACCATATTTGAGTCTCCATTTTATTAATCAGATTTATCTAAAAATTATATTTAGAGGTTCACAAAAGTCAAATCCACTGTTTAAAGAACAAGTGTTGCAATCACTGACTATACACTTCAGGTACTTATGGAATTCCAAAGGCATGGTTCAAAACTCAAATGTTGTATAAAAAGCACTTACATCTTACTCAAACATCCCAGACCCAATTCTCCACAATATCTAAAAAAAGGTTAGAACCACTGTTCCCAGCTTAATTCAAATCAAGTATTTACTGAATAAATATATGAAGGTTATTGAGGGATGACAATTGTAAAAATCAGGTCTTCTGAATCCATAGACTAGAATGCCGAGAAACCCAAAACTGTGGAAGCAGCCCAGCATGGAGGCTGAGTTAAGCTGACATTCTAGATGGCTCCAGGGCACTTCAGTGGAGGGATAGTCTCTGAGCTCCCTTCTGGACTTGAGAAAAACTTTAATTATTATCTCATATTCCAATTTTTCACTGCTTAGCCAGAGAATGTCCTTGAAAGGTCACTGGATTCACTCACAGACACTGCCAAAGCTCTGATTTTTCAAGAGTGGATTATTATGCATTCAATCAACAAGCACTTCCTGGCTCCTCTTGTAGAGACAGCACTTAACACCGTAGGAGTTACAAGGAAGATAATGCATGAACCCTGACCTCATGGGGATTCCTCTCTAGAGGAGACTAGAATCTAGAATTCCAATGTGAAAAATGTCAGTTCTAATCAGTTTATAAGACTACAAAGAATCTATCATAAGTGATGTAATGACTCATTGAGTAAAGAGTAGAAACAATGCACGCTATGGAGAGAAAGACACCAGTGGGAGTGGTCATGGAGGTCTCGGAATGAAACTCAGCCTTAGAGGATAGAAATGCTTTCAACAGGCAGCGAGAAAGGGGACTATTCCAGGGGAGGGGACCATTACAACAATGGCATAGTGATATAAGTGGCCTTGGAAAACGGAAAGTGGACCAAGACTCAAACAGAGGCTAAAGTAAGGACATAGTGGTTATAGAATGGGAAAGGTAGTTTGGGACCATATTGTAAAGCATCTGAATGGCAGGAATTCATACTTAATCCTATAGAGTCTAGGACGGGACACTCCTCTGTTGTACGCTGGAGAAAGTTAGGCAGGAGATATGGAAATGCTAAGCTTTCAAGGGGCCCTTTTGACATGAGCTCCAGAGTCAAAGGGCTTCACAGGCAAGTGGGTCTAAATTTTCTGCCTGGAAAAAAAAAATGGGGGGATTAGCTGTACATTTTAGTCTTCCGTGTTCACCCTGGCCTCTCTGACTGAGGGTCATCAGTAATGGGCAGCTGAAGCAGGAAAAGCCAAAGAAACTGAGAGCTGCTGGTGGCTGGAAAGAAATTGTTCCTGGCAGTGAAATCTGCCCCATCGATGCCTGGGATAAAGCAGTTGGGATTAGGTGGTTTGCTGGGCCCCATGGCATGGTCTGTGGTGCTGTCAGCAATCTTTCATCAAAACATGACGGTGTAGCGCGCAGTGGTGGCTGGTTTATGTTCTCGATATGAAATGCAGGCTTACGTGTCCGTCTATTTATATGTGCACCCAGGCCTGCTGGATGACTGCCATTCCATTCAAGGGAGGTGAAATAAAACCCTCTGGTATAGCACGCTGAGACACACACCACACATTCCTGGAAGTAGCAGGCAAGAAAGGGTTTGACCTGCAACCACAAAAAAGAATACAGTAGGGGAAACCACACAGTGGCCTAACAGACCACAAAGAGAAATCCATTCTCAGAGTGTGGAAAGCCGGTCTTGGAAAAAGCAGTAGGTGGGATTTTGAACAAACCACACCGATTCTGAAAGCAACATGAAGGGCCCTGGGGGCACCACCTGTCCCATCTGCATCAGCTTCATTGTCCAACTCCAGTCTTGTCGAAATCTTTGCATTGGGAGCCCACGTAGTTTGCGCTGACTTCATTCCACCATGCCTTAGGCATACCCTACAACAAAGACTAAGCCAATTTCAACCCAAAGGAAAGCAGACTGCAGAAGTCAGCATGGTTGGTTGTGTGGGAAATGGCTAAACGGAGTTTGAAGGCTCCCAGAGTTACCACGGGTTGGCAGCGTACCCTGACGAAACCCGCTGCTTTTGTGGACTTTCAGTTCCAACCGCCAGCCTCCCACTCCTCTCCGATTCCCCACCCTTGAGCATTTATAGACAGACCCATATTTTATTTTATTGGCTACCCACTGCCTAATGCTTTCCCAGGTTACCAGGACTGAATGCTGCCTCTTTTGAACTGGTGCTCATCTCATGGCACTTTTCACGTACCTCGTTTTGTCTGATTATTTACATACACAGATTTCCCCCACTAGTTTGTAAACTCCTAGTGGGTGAGATATAATCGCCCTCTCCCCACATCACCTTAAACATCAGAGATATTCAATAAACTCTTACTGAAAGTATATACAAATATATTTTGTATAGTTGGGAAACTATAAATCATCTAAAAAAATGGAAACTGTTGAAGATTTGTGAGCGGTCAACCAATTAGGAGACAACTGCCATAGTTCAAGGGGCAGTTAGTGAGCGTCTGAAGTCAAGGGGGCGGAGAAGGAGACGTGAGGCCTCAATACCTGTTGCTGACTCCTTCACTGACTTTTAGAGCAAAGTGACACTTAAGCAAAGCACACATCACCTCCAAGATGAAGATCACAGCCAAACAGTATCGTTGTTTGTCCAAACTCTGACTTGCTCTGAACGGATAATTGGGTATTAAAACCAGTACTATTCTAATAAAAAAGTAGAGGGAGAGTCAGGTTTGGGGAGGTGACCACCAACCTTGAGGAAAAGAAGATGTGAGGATTCTTCCCTCCAGCCTCCCTCACCTCCATCCCTTCCTTTCCATCCCCAGGCATCCTTTCCCCAGCCAGTCCTCACATCCCCTGCTCTCCCCTGCCCCTTGAGCTAAATGCTCACTAACTGTCCCTTGAACTGCGGCAGTTGTCTTCTAATTGGTCTTCCACTCAAATATCTTTGACAGTTTCCAGTTTTTTTTCTAGGTAGTTTATAGTTTCCCAAACGTCCCATACATTTCCATCCCCAGATCTTTGCTCAAGCCTTTGTGGGGCCTCTGGACTATTTTCCCCCATATCTGCCTATTCAAATTTTATTTATTCTTCAAGATTCAATCTAACCACATCATCCTGCATTGAATCTTCCCTGAAATTTCCTCCTGGAAGCAATTTCTCTTTTTCTGAACTCCCATAGCACTTGGCACCTTTCTTACTGTATTTAGCACACTCTGTATTACAGTTTTCCATGTACATCTTTGCTCTCCAATTAAAATGGAAATTCCTGGGGACACAAACTTTTATCTTATCTCCCATAGTACCATGCATTGTTAATTTCATATAATATGTCCTCCATGAATACTTGTTGAGTGAAGGAATGTATGAATGAATGAGGATATAAAGCAATATAAATAATTGAATGAATGGGATGGATTGTCAGTATTTCCCAAGACTTAAGGAAAAGGAAAGTCACTCCAGATGCTTATCAGGTTGAACCTCTTACCTTTACTTAGGTTAATTATTATTAGCCTCATTTTACAGACAAAGTAACCGAGGCCAGTGTAGACCAAATGCTTATGGAAATCATATTGCCCAATGCAAGCCTCTTTATTCTAGGCCATTCTGCTCAATATTAGCCTCTATTTTTTAATCTCTGGCACGTATGTAATGGGATTATCTTCAAGAAGACCAGAAAAGATACCCTAGTTCTTTTTATTCCCTTCTCATTAACCCCTTTTTTTAGTCCCAAGACTTCATAGAGGGTACAGATGAGCACTTATAATAGGAAGTTGTCCTATTCTATATAAACAAGGCAGACAGGGTCTAACTACATCCAAAAAGCAAAAGTTTTTCAGGATCAAAAGTAATTCCCCAAAATCCCCTGGCGGTCCAGTGGTTAGGACTCAGAACCTTTACTGCCATGACCTGAGTTCAATCCCTGGTCGAGGAACAGAGATCCCGCAAGCCAAGCAGTGCAGCCAAAAAAAAGTAACTCCCAGATTAGAGTCTATGGATACGGTGAGGAGGGAATTTTATCAAAAGAAGCAGCCTAGTTGTGCAGAATGTGAGAAATCAGCCAATCACAGATGCCTCCATCAGCAGGCAGGGCCAGGAAAACAGCTGTCTGCAAGTGTTCCTGTCTCTCCTGGCCACAACACCACCAGGACCTCCTTGGTAGATGGTTCCCTGGACTTGGTTCAGAGCCCATGAATGGAAACCCTCAGGGCAAGCTTATTCTTCTTGCTGCTGGCAAACTGCCCCAGAAGCATTCCAACCCCCTGGGCTCCACCGGGAAGCAGGCATCAAATCACAAGAGCAGAGCACCAGCTACCAGGGACAGGGTGGACCTGGCTTGGTAGAGGCCCCAGGCTCCAAGAAGTGAGAAGATCACTAAACAGGCTAATTCTGCTACAGCAGGAAGAGTTAAGCCTGCTCCTGAGAAATCTCTGGCAAACGTTCTCACGGTATGATTTGTGAACAGTAGTTCCTGATAAAAGCTCAGAAAGAAGACAGTAGTTATTAACACCCTTTGGGCTGAGGCCTGCACCTCTTTTGACAGTCTTTCTGCATGTTAGACAAAGGGGTGCAGAAAATCAGAAAGATGTACAGGCAGTTGGGGGTTAGTGCCGCAGCCTGGAATCAGAAGGTAGTTCTCACCTGGCCTTTCTAAGAGATAAAAAGCTAAACGGTTCTGTGCCTCTATGTCCCCAGCCGTAAGATGGGTTTTCCTGGACTGGGACTGTTGTGCTTGTATGTAAGATGCCAGATCTACGCTCCGAGCATCAGCCAAATGTCCTCAAGCCACATCAGCCTGGAGTGGGAACCGTGATGGTCACTGCAGGCTCAGTTCTCAGCGGTAACAAGAACCTTCCTCGTGGGCTGCTTCCTCCCAGCAGCTGAGTCCCCGGACGCCGTGCCCTTCCTCTGGCTGCGGCAACGCCACTGGAGCCCCAGTCTGGGCTGTGGGCCGTGCTGACCTTACAGACCCTGGTGTGGCATTCTAGTGCTTGGCTCCAGCACTCCCCTCCCCAGAGGACCCAACTGCTCCTCTCCGGTTTCATTCCATTCTCTTCTTGGGCTCCCACATCACACAGACCTTGAGGGAAGTACCTGACTGGTTTCTGCAGTTCACTAAGCTTCCTTGAAAGGTTTGGGTAAAAGACCCTGGAAACAAACGTTATGACACATCTTGTTCAGCCACACTGTTGGAACAGGCATTCTAAAGGCATCTCACCATGTTACGCTCTTTTTTTTTTTTTTTTTTTTTTTTTTTTTTGGCCAAGTCCCCTGCATTGGAAGCGCGGACTTGACCACTGGACGGCCGGGGGAGTCCCAGTACACTCTTCTAAAGTGTCCTTATCTTAACGTTGAGGGCATTTTAAAACATAATCACTGTGCCTTCATCACACTTATCAAAAATAACAATAATTCCTTAAAGTCCTCTCCTACCAATCCCTATGCATATTTCCTTGATTTTTCCAGTCTTTTTATTGTGGATTTGTTTCCATCAAGATCCAAACAAGGGCCTCACAATGCATTTGGTTATCTCTTCTGAGTCTATTTTGTCTGATAATAACTCACCCTCTCTTTCTCTAATGCCATTTTTGTTGGAGCATAACACATTATTAGTTGGAAAAACTGGGTCATTTTTCCTACAGAATGTCCCACGTTTTGGATTTAGCCAATTGCATCCTTGTCATTTAAGTAGTTCTTCCATCCCCCATATTTCCTATAAATTAACAGCAGTTCTAATGACTTGATTAAAATTAGGATCAGTTTTTTAGGCAAGAAACACTATAAGAGATACTTCCTGTTGCATCACCACGTATAATGTTTGTGTTGTCCCACTTTTAGGGAGGCTAAGATTGATCACAGGGTGTAGGTGGTGTCAGCCTGACCCTTCCATCATAATGCTCCCCACTGACATTTCAGCTAATAGTTTTAGCCTCATTAATGGAAGTTGCCTAGATCAATTATCTCTTTAGAGGTGGAAAATGGTGCATTTTTAAAAATTCTATCATTCCTTCTGCATTTATTGGTTGGAATTCTCGTATTATAGGACCTACTTGTATCAAAGATTTAGTTACCCCATAATATATGGCATAGGAAAGATAAAATACTTTCTCGTTACTTATTCATTTTCAGAATAAAAAAATATTACCCTAGCAACTTCCAATGGCAAGCCTATTAGGTTGTTTGTGAGTTTTTTGGTTTCATTATGAACTCATGGTTTTTATGTATTTGATGGGTTTTAATCCATTGAAGCTATTCTTTTTGATGAAGAAATTGCCCTATTTTGGCCAATAAGGGCCCCTTTTTAAAGTGGTTCCTGTGTTGTTTTGACATGACCTCTAATAGTCTGGGAGAGTTTCCTTGCAAAACAAGTAGTCCATGGCTCATCATGTAGATTTCTTGTCCCAGACCTGGAATCAGCCATTTCACCATGGGAAATGGTATTTAGAGACCCATGTCAGGGTTTTTTTTAAATTAAGCATTGCAAACATAATTGAGACTTTGTGTGTGGACATCTCTTGGATCTCATTGCCCTTTTTTTTTTTTTTTTTTTTTTGCGGTACGCGGGCCTCTCACTGCTGCGGCCTCTCGCGTTGCAGAGCACAGGCTCCGGACGCGCAGGCGCAGCGGCCACGGCTCACGGGCCCAGCCGCTCCGCGGCACGCGGGATCCTCCCGGACCGGGGCACGAACCTGTGCCACCTGCATCGGTAGGCGGACTCTCAACCACTGCGCCACCAGGGAAGCCCCTCATTGCCCTTTTTTTTTCCATTGGAGGTAAATACTACCATGAATGTGTTATTTATCCTTCTTGTTTAAGTTTTTATTCTTTTACTACATATTTTGTATACATACATATTGAACGGCATTGTCTTGCAGATAGTTAAATCTTATAAGATGGTATTACACTGTGTGTATCTTATTTCAACCAGTGTTTTCCACACAATACTATATTTTTTATATTTACCCATATTGGTAGATATATTGCCGGTTCATATTAACTGCCGCATGTTATTTCCTGGTATAACTATACCACAGTTTTTTTCCTGTTGATGAATTCTTTGGTTTTCAAATTTTGCTATTACAAACAATACTGCAATGAATATTCTCCATCACACCTCACTGTGCATAGCAGGAGAATTTCTCTAGGGTATATTTCTAGATGTGAAACTGCTCAGTCTTCGGGTCTGAGCACCTTCAGATTTACTAGATACTGCTAATTGCTCTCCAAAATGGTTGTGGAAATTGATACTTCCGCCAGCAGTGTACAAACGTTCCCACTTTCTTCCTACAATCTCACTCAAACTTCGTATTATCAGACTTTTTAATTTGTGAAGTGATTTCTCCTTGGCATCTTAATTTTCACTTCTGTGACTGCTAGTGAGGTGTGTTGGCTCCTTGCGTGGTTGTTTCTATTGCGTTTGAGAGCATAGTGGTTAAGACCATAGGAACTGAAGCCAGACTCCTAGGCTCAAGTCAGCTCTATCACTTAACTATCAGTGATGTTAGGCACACTATTTAGCCCTTTCTGTGCTCGTTTCTTCATCTGTAATGTGGGGGTGATAAACACCTATCTCATAGGGGCACAGTAAAGATTAAATTAGTTAATATATCTCGAGTGCTTAGGACAGGGCCCAGCCATCATCAACATCATCATCGTCGTTATTGGCTTGCCGGGGTTCTTTCTATATTCTGGATACTATTTTCTTTGTCAGATTTTGCATTTTAAATCTCTTTTCCCAAATGTCTGCAATTCGTCTTTTTACTTTGTTTTTGGTATCTTTTGTTTTTGCAGAAAGTTTTTTGTTAATATGATGTAATAAAATTTTGTCCTTAGTTTTTCCTATACAGTTCAAGGTTTTGGTGTAAAGCCTAAGAAATCTTTCTATACACAAGGTCATAAAGACCTGTATTTTCTTATAAAAGTTTAAAGTATTTTTTGTTTTTTTGTTTTTTTACTTGTAGGGTTTTAACCCACCTGTGATGTAAGAGAGGGATCCAACTTTGTGTTTTTCCACACACATAATCAATTTTCCAAGCACCATTTATTGAACGGTCTTTGTTTTCCCATTTATTTATAATTCTACATTTATTACATATTGTGTCCACATATGTGTGAGTGTGTTTCTGGGCTTCCTATCCTGTTCCATTGATTCATTTTCCAATTCTTGCACCATCCCACTATGTCCGAATTTCTAAGACTTTTATTTTTTAAATAAGCCTTCATATCTCACAGAACAAGTCCCACCTCTTCTTTTTTTTTTTTAACATCTTTATGGAGTATAATTGCTTTACAATGGTGTGTTAGTTTCTGCTGTATAACAAAGTGAATCAGCTTATACGTATACATATATCCCCATATCTCTTCCCTCTTGTGTCTCCCTCCCTCCCACCCTCCCTATCCCACCCCTCTAGGTGGTCACAAAGCACCAAGCTGATCTCCCTGTGCTATGCGGCTGCTTCCCACTAGCTATTTTACGTTTGGTAGTGTGTATACGTCCACGCCACTCTCTCACTTCCACCACTTCTTTTTTGAAATGGAATCTCAGTTCTTGGCCCCTTGCTCCTCCACAGAGTCTCCCGGAGCCTGAAGGACAGTGTAGACTGTGTCTAACAACTGAGAAATCTGGCTGGTAGCTGCTCTGACGGCAGAGCAAAGGGAGGCATTAGGGAGATCCCACATACCCAGAATTTATCTGAGTGAAGTGTGGAGGTATTTCCCCTGAGCCAGTTGTGGGCCATAGGAAAGACTTGCCTTTGTGGGATCATCTTAGACCCATGTAAGAGGGCCAGCTTCTATAAAGAACTAGACCTGATGGTAAGCTAAGTAACCCGGTGGAAAAGATGCACTCTCCCATATGAATGAAATTGGAGATGAGAGATTCCCAGAAACAGCAGGTGTCCAAAAACGTCCACAGAAGACCTCCGTGATAGAAAAAGTCAGCTTTAAACCTCTGCCCAGTCCAGGGTGGTCTGATAACCAGCTCATAACAGGGCTGGGCCAGTAGGACCTTTCCTTTTGCTCCCCTCTCTCCCCCTGCTTCAATTCTAGAGGAGCCAGAGACCACCTAATGAGTGCAAGGGGAAGAGGAGAAAATCTAGTCGAGGAAACAGATGGCACACACACCGTGCTGTCTATTCCCATTGCAAGCTTTCCACCTGTTGCAGACTCAGGCTGGGGATGAAGATAAGATTCAACTTTGTGATGCTGGAAGTTTTGACTATTACCTGGGACTATATATCTTAATTCATAAACTGAGACCATTTCTCATGATCAAAGGACTTTTTAGTTGGAGTGGCCAAAAAAGTGAATGAGTTTTCATTTATTCAGTGGCAAGAAAGAATTGGTCCACAATTCAGCTTACAAGGACAAGAGCAGGAGGCAAATGACACTGCACAACTGTATTCCATGGATCCTACTCATTTGACGTACTTATTATCTTTATTATGTTGCTGAATTAAATTTGCTAATATTTTACCTAGGAATCTTGCATCTACATTAAGTGTGGTTAATAGATAATTATCTTGTCTTGTCCTTGTCAGCTTTGGTATCGAAGTTATACTAACTTCATAAAAAGATCTGGGGAGCTGTCCCCCTTTTCTATCATCTGAAACAGGTATAATATAAGGATTATAAGTTTGTTGATGACTTTGTAAAACTTGTCTCCAAAACCATCTGGGTCTGACTTTGGGGTGACTTTGGGGTACAGGAGACTGGGTAATATAACCTATAATTCCACTTAGATACAATAAGGTCTCAATCGCTGGGAAGCAAACAAAGGTGGGGCGCCATTCTCCCTCTGCATCGTGGAACCCTCACCCTCCTCTTAGGCCCCCGCTGGTAGCATGGATAGCCCAGGGCTCATGATGGCGGGAGAATGCCAGTGCCAATTTGGATATCAAATTTTAGTAAAGCTGGATTTTTTTTTCTTTTTAGATAAAAATTAAATAGAAATTGAAGAAAAAGGAAAAATATTACCTCCCATACACCAGTGGAACCTCTTATGCACCCCATCTTTGGAGACCACCGCACTAGAGAGGGGACTGAACATGACCAGCAGCTAAAGCAGTCCGCGCAGAGCCTCTGCGGGGAAAGGGAGAGGCAGGAAGAGGGGCTGGCGGTGGCAGCAGCCACGTGCAGGTTTTACCTGTGAGTCTGATCATAAGAGTCCCTGAGCGCACTTGTTAACAAAAGAGACTCCCAGACTTTAGCCCAGACTTACCAAATCAGAATCTCAGAGTGGGATGGAGGTGGGTGCCTGGAACCTGTATTTTCATTTTAATAAGCACTCCAGAAGTCTTGTAAATGGGCAAGTTTGGGAAACACACAAAAGGAGAATAAGCATGGGCTTTGGAGTCAGGCCAGAGCTCCATAATCACTCACCCTGTAATAGTTGTGGGCTTAGAGTGTGCCAATTAATCTCCCTGTGCCTCCATGCCTTTATTAAGAAAAGGGGGTTAGTCGTACCTCCCTGGTAGGGTAGCCATAAGGATTAAATGAGAAGATTCATGTAAAACACTCTGTACAATGTCCAGCACTTGGTAAATGGTCATCTTTTTTATGGACAGGCTTCTGGTGGAAGATGTGAGGCTTAAATTTCCAACCTACAAAACATTCATCTGTGAGGTGGAGATGAAGGGACAGTGCCTCAGTTCTTGTTCGTTCAGCATTCGGTCCCATTTTTCTGGTAGCAGTGACTGTTTTTTCTTAGAGCATCATCACCACCTTCTAGTGCCAGTTCATGTAGTTCAGGTTGATGGATCTGACCCTGCCCTTCACCTCCAGGGCTGAGTGTGATCAAGGCCTGGCCAATCAGCATACCCCTTTCCCCCAGCCGCCATGACTGGTTCTGAATAAGGAGTATGACCAAAGTTGGTCCAATGAAATTCCACCTTGGGACTTTTCACTAGAGCTGTGAGCCTGGAGCTGAGCTGCCAGCTGCCCTCTTGCCAGAGGAAGGGGGGGCCCACCTGAGAACGCAGCAACAGAGGAGAGAAAGGCTGAGATATGGGGAACATGGGACCAAAGCTCAAAGGAACTTTGAGCCCTGGAATCGAGACATGCTGAAGCAATTCCATCCTGGGAATTTTCAGTTATGTGAGCCAACAACTTTTTTTTTACTTAAGACAGTTTGAGTTAAATTTTCTGTTACTTGCATTCAAAAGGGTTCTGACAATGAGTTTTAAGGCACTTCTTCTATTTTAGTCTTCAACTTACTGTATAATCATGTAAGCCCCTTTCTTGTCTGATACATTTCCTAACTTTATTAGGAAGAAGCAATCCCATGGCCTTAGCATTTAGACTTGATGGATAATGGAAACTGCTAAGGCATGCTCACTCCCTGGGGATTAGACAACTCAAATCCTTTCCATCTAAATAGATTCTTTTCTCTCAGGGTGAGAAGGAGCTGATATTTAGGTAGGTCTCTGTTTTTGTTCTCCAAACTCTGAGAAAGGTTGCCGTTAAAGGGCAACACAACAATTAAAAGCTGTTGGATATAAGAATGACACGCTTGGTTGGTATGCAATACTGTGCAGCTGAGATGATTATTCTCAATTAATGGGCAAACAATTGTCCCTTTCAAGTCCAGAGTGCTAATATATAATACACAATCAGAGGGCATTGTACATCGGAATATAACTCATTAGCCAGGGCCAATTCTTTACCCCTTAGAAATAAAATAGTCTGTTGTTTATGAAAGCCACAATTTGGAGTCTTTTAAATTCGCAGCTATAGACCAGGTGAAGGATTTCTATTTGGGAAGAATCCAAATGGAATTGGGAACCGAAATTCCTATTGGGAACTCATTATTAAGGCAAAATCAGTGTTAGTAGAATGGGGTGGGAGGGAGGTGGGCTTTGATCTCCTGCGCCTCCCACCAGGAACCCCACTCAAGGACTCTTGGCCAGTCTGGCTGAGGCAGCATCTGCCCCGCTGAGGGACATCCCAGAATGGACATGCCCCTATGTGACTGCCCAGGGAATGCCAAATAGATTGGGTCATTTTATTCAAACCTGGGGGACTTGGCTGCCCAGGCACATGCTCTGTGGATGAACTCACTTTTGCTTTAGTCCACATGGCTGCCGAAGTCTGCAGCTCAGACAGCAAGGGAAAGAGGTGAGGAGAAGGCAGGGCGGGAGATCAGAGAAATCTGTGGAAGAGGATTGAATTACTGTCGGATCACAGGGTGTGGGAGACTCTGGGGCAGATTGATGGGAGAGCCTACCTGGCTGGCAGGGACCTGAGAACTGTTACAGATGGCTGTGCTGAGCCAGCTGCCTTGCTTGTGCATGCAGAGCACAAGCTAAATGGGAGCAGGACATCTTAACAGTCACCAAAACACCGAGCAGTATATCAGCCCACCTAACTGGAAAACAAAGCAGGCCTTTGGACTCCAAATCCCCCAGGCCAAAGCCATATCTACAGTGTTATCCAGCGTCTTGCTTCACAGGGCATGTCTCGATCAGTCTTTCAACAAACACCTGTTAAAAGCTTCTAAATGTCAGGGCTGGCTGTGCTAGGTGCTGGGGATGTGAAGGAAATATGCACAGTACTCCCCTCTAAGGGTCTCCCCACCTAGTAAACAATTATAAAAAAGGGAAAAAATGCAGTAGGAGCTGGGGCAAAAGAGAGCACAAGTACGACAGGGACCCAGGAGACAGGCCGCAGCTTATGTTAAGTTGTTATGTAAAGCTAGAGAATGTGTATCTCCAAACATGCATGAACCACTCTGCAAATTCCACCCAACAGTTGTCTCTCATCCAATCCAGGCTCATACCTATGACCTCAGCATGGTAAAAATATCCCCCATGGCCCTTAAGGTCTAGTAATAATTTAATGTTTTGTTTTTCTCTGTTTGTTCTCTGATGTGTTTTCATATCTTGGATGTCTTTCTTTTCGAGGGTGTTATTTACTCTGGTTGGTAGGATATGATATTAAAAGGTCAAGGCTTTAATTTTGTGGAACATTTAGCTTCATTTGGAAAGAGAATTAAGCCCCCACGATCAGAGGTTTACCCCTCAATCTAAGCCAGAGGCTTAGCAAATGTGGACTGTGTCCTTGCTTACTGGGGCCAGAGCAAGAGACAAAAAGAGGTTTGCTCCATTCAAACCCATCGTCATTACCAGATATTATGGCATTGACAGGACACAGCCATTAGGTGGTTTGGCAGTGCTCACAAATAATGGTAAATATGAGCGTGTGGCGGGGGGGGCATGTGCACATGCACATGTAATGTTTTGCAATCTCCTTGAGGGTAGCGATAATGGTAATTATTATGAACAGACAAGCATAACCCCAGATACTGACAAGACACACTCCCTCATATCTCTCATGTCTGTGCTCAGCATCACCTCCTCAGAAAACCCTTCCCTGATCACCACTAGAATGTAAATTCACTGGGATTTTTGTCTATTTTGTTCACTGTCCACAAAATTAAAGACCTGAACTTTTAAAATGTCATATTCCACTGAGTACATTAAACAACATAGTCAAGAAGAAAGATGTCCTATATATGGGATGAATAAACAACAAGGTCATACTGTATAGCACAGGGAACTATATTCAATATCCTGTAACAAACCATAATGGAAAAGAACATGAAAAAGAATATATATATGTATAACTGCATCAATTTGCTGTACAGCAGAAACTACCACAGCATTGTAAATCAACTATACTTCAATAAGGTAAGTTTAAAAAAAAAAAAGAAAAGGGCTTCCCTGGTGGCGCTGTGGCTAAGAATCTGCCTGCCAATGCAGGGTACATGGGATCGAGCCCTGGTCTGGGAAGATCCCACATGCCGTGGATCGGCTAGGCCCGTGTGTCACAACTACTGAGCCTGCACGTCTGGAGCCTGTGCTCCGCAACGGGAGAGGCTGCGACAGTGAGAGGCCCGCGCACCGCAATGAAGAGTGGCCCCCGCTCGCCGCAACTGGAGAAAGCCCACGCACAGAAACGAAGATCCAACACAGCCAAAAATAAATAAATAAATAAATAAATTTTTTAAAAAAAGAAAAGAAAAGAAAGATGACCAAGATGTGAAAACAGAGAATCTACACGGAGAAGAACACAAACATTAAATTGTTGCTAGACCTGAATGGCCTGGGGATAGTTTGACCCTGTTGAGGTCATGGATATGAGACTAATGGGACAAGAGAAAACCGTTGGACGGACATAATGGAAGATGTGGCATCTGAAGAGTGGTTTATGTGGCTGAGGACAATCACGAACTCTTCAGCTTCACATCACAACTTACATGAAATGGTGCTACCTTCTGGGTGCAGCTCCTAGAACAGTGCCTGCCACATGACAGGCACTCAGTAACCTCTTATTGAATGTCAAGTGCTCTTCAATGAAGTTTTTATTTGTTTCCTGTCGTTTAATTTTGTAAAAAGGTAGTATGTTGACACAGTTCAACATTCATTTTAGTGTAAAAAGGTAACACCAGGCCTTGTTCTTACCCTATTCTCTGCCTGACTGGTTCCCACCCAGCAACCATGTCCTGTAACCATTTTTATTACTTTCCTTCCAGACTTTGTTTATGCAAATCAAATACAACTATATTTTTATTTTATTATGCAAAAGATAACATACTATATACTCTGATATTAACCTTGTTTTTCATTCAATAATATAAGTTGATGAATGGGTAATGTGGTATATTTATACAATAGAATATTATTCTACCATAAAAAAGAAGGAAATTCTGCCATTTGTGATAACATGGATGGACCTTGAAGGCATCAAGCTAAGTGAAATGAGTCAGACAGGAAAGACAAATACTGCATGATCTCATTTATAAGGGAAATCTAAAAAAAAAATCATACTCATAGAAACAGAGAAGAGTTTGGTGGTTGCTAGAGGCTGGGGGCGGGAGGGAGAAACTGGGGTGAAGGCAGTCAAAAGGTACAAACTTCTAGTTCTAAGATAAGTTCTAGAGATAGAACATATAGCATGGTGACTATAGTTAACAATACTGTATTGTACATTGGAAAGTTGCTAAGAGAGTAGATCTTAAAAGTTCCCATCACAAGAAAAAATAATTGTAACTATGTGAGGTGATGGATGTTAACTAAACCTATTGTGGTGATCATTTTGCAATACATACGTAAATCAAATCATTATGTTGTACATCTTAAACTAATACAATGTTATGTCAGTTGTTTCTCAATAAAATGGAAGGGGAAGATATAATTTGGAGATTCTTCAAGTTCAATTTGGTGTCTTCAATTTTTTATTTTTATTTTTTACAGTTCCAGTCAATTCTACTGTTTAAATGTTCCACAGTTTATTAAACCAGCCCATGTGGATGGACACTTATGTTGTTTCCAATCTTTTGCTATTGAAAAACAAAAGCACTCTAGGCTATATAATAGTATAAATTCCCAGAGGTAGGACTGCTAGGTCAAATAGTTTATGTCTTGGTAATTTTATATACATATTGCCAAATTGCCTTCCAAAGGGATTATGTAAATTTAAGTCCTCACCAGCAATGTAAAAAAAAAAAATGTCTGTCTCCCCACCACCTTGCCAACAGAGTTTTATCAAACTTAAGAGTTTTGCTAATCTAGTAAGTAAAAAATAATACCTCAGTATGGTTTGGTTTTTATTTGCATTTCTCTTGCGACACAGAGCACCTCTTTATTTCTATGAATGGATACTTCATATCTTTTTTATGTTTCTGTTAGGTTAATCGTCTCTGCATACATGGCTTATAAGAAGCACATTACATATAGAGAGATTAGCCCTTTCTCTGTGAGTTTCAAAATTGTTTTCCAGTGCTGTGTTGGTTAGTGTTTAGTAATGGTCTCTGGGGAAAATAAATCCTGGTTTATAGCATTTGCCAAGTTCCATGATGTAAATATTCCCACCACAGCCAATTTCAAGCTACCAACATGACATCACTAAATGTGGAGTTGGGGAGAAACGTGCAACACCAGGCCATTATGTAATATCTCCATGATACAGACACAACAGATGTAAATCACTCCAAGAGCATGGATGATAGCAAAATGTAGTTAAACAATTAGAGTGATGAGTCTTTGAGCATATATTACCTTTGTATCATTCTTTATTTAATTATAAGTTTATATAACTTAATTTTAAATAATGGCTGTGGTTGACAACCAGCTTGCAAAATTTCTAAAATTTAATAATCAGCTCCTGTGAGCCAGTGCAGGCCATCTCCAACACCCCACTGCCTTTTATTCTATTTGTTTTCTGCCTTTTGACTTTTTTTTTTCAAATGATGTTTCTCATCATGCAAAGGTTTCATTTTGATGTAGTTTTATTTACCAGTCATATTATTTATGAGTTCAGAATATTAAGTAACGGTTAGGAAGACCTTCCTTATTCCAAGATTATAAAAGAGTTTTACCATGTTTTCTTCTGACACTTTTATGGTTTCACTTTTACATTTAAATCTTTAATCCATTTAGAGTATATGCTAGTGTATGGTGGGAGGTGCGGCTCCTACCTGCAGTTTTTCCATCCAGTTATCTCACAAGAGGTGCTGAATAGTCCATCTTTTCCCACTGATTTGTAAAGCCATCGTTATATGATGCAGCTTTCTTGATTTTAATGAACATGGTATTTATCATTATTTGAATGATGTTTTAATTATGATTATAGTTTATAAACAGATTCCCTGTGTCTGCTCATTTGATTCTTTAACCTATAGTGGTAGGTTTGGTAGATTATAATAGCTACCATATTTTCATGCCCAGCATACTTTCCCATCCTCTGTCTCTTGAATCCTTTAGGGAACTCCCCCTTCATGCAATGTGATCCTGGAGAGACAGTCAATTATGGTACACTGGCCAAATACTGTGTTATATATGTGACCTAGGCTGGCCAATCCAAAAATCCCAAGATACGGTAATAGGCTAGGGTTTGGACATCTGACCTGAGCAAGGCAATATAATCTTCCCTGGGAATGATATTTGAAAAAGATATTCTGTTGGAATTGTTAAGCTGGGAGATAAGTTCTTTAGATCTTCTTAACTGACACATAAATTAAAACTATCTGAGAAAAAGCCAAACAAAAACAAGCAGAGCTAAGAAATGGAGAGCCAAAAAGTTTTAAAGGCACCATTTGGGTCTTTGGATCCAGCCTTGCCCAAAAGCCAATGCCCTTGGACAACAAGGAATAAAAGCCTACAAATTCCTTTTTTTATTTTTAACTTACGTTAATGTGTTCAATATGGCTTCTTATAATTTGCAGTCAAAAGAGTTCTAACCCTCTTCAATAGATATTACTGTTCCCACATTACAGAGGAAGAAACAGAGGCTGGTAGAGGTTAAATTCAATCAGTGTTAGTGTGCTTCCCACTCTTTGCTCTTACCTTCTGGGACCCGTCCTTCCAGCACTGGCAGCTCCTCACTTTGTGTACCGTATCCCAAAGATTTTCTGGTGATGACTGGGAAGAAAGGCCATATTAATGTATGGAGGCTGCTTACTATCTTCTAAAACAGTTAAGATTCTAAATTAGATCTGTTCTATTCCTCCTCATCAGCCTTTCTTTTCCTGTAGCAAGGTGAAAATCTCCCTGACCTGACTTCTCAATATGATCAAGGTTTTGGCTTTATCCTTGGTATCTTTGGCTGGAAAGGCTCATTATCCAATGATGTCACATTCAAATCAGCCTCAGAGCGTCTTTTCATATTGCGAGGAGAAATTTGATTTTCTAAAGTCCCTTTATAATTGGTAATTTCTTTATGCTATCTAGAGTAGAGTATACCTTAGAAACATTCTGAGTTAGAACCAGGTCCTCTAAAAATTCTCTTTCCTATGGAACAGCTAATACTTAGAGCTTCATAATTAGAAATGTTTTCTTTTAGCTTGAAATAGACTTCTGTTAAAATGGAAACAGCCCCTGGACAGGTTTACACTTGAGTCTTATTGGCTATGTGCACTTTAATGTGAATTCATTTAGCAGACTGGAACATATTTTCACTGAGATAGTAGGAGGCAAAGGAGGATAAGTAGGCAGAGAAGAAAAAGGAGAGGAGAGGCAGGGGATACTAATGATAGGAGAAAGAGTGAAGAAATGGAGAGGCGAAGACAATTACTAAAGGCTTTCCTCCCAAGTCACTTCTGAGATACAGCTGTGAACCACAGTCAGGGTCAGGACAAGCTGATATGACAGCTACCATTAGGAATGAATTGAATTAGATTCTCTGAGCTCTGAGGGGAGGATCTAATTCAGCACCAGAACCAGCCATATCATTATCTTCACATTTTCTTCTACTTGGTCATTTTTGGCATTGCTCAAGACCCTGCATAAGCTGGAATTAATATGCATCCAGAAATCAGACCCAACCATTTGTAGCATGTAACTGCAGCTGTCCCACACTGTCAGCAAGCACCAACTCCCAGAGCAATTTACTACCTGGACAGAAGTTCATTTCATAAGCTTATCTGTTCTCAACTGTCATCCAATAACCTAGTGGATTCCTCATCTATAAAATTTCAACTCTCCAAGCAAGTTCCTATTCCAAGCCTCCTTACAGTGGCTCAGAGTGTCTTTGCTCCACCATTTTTTAGTAACTACACACACCTTCACTTAGGTTACATGCCAAGTGCTCTGATGCTCTTTGGTGAAAGTCCAAGTGAAGGCAAAACTAGGTTAAAGAAAAGACTTCAGCAAAATGGCAGCCTAGGAAGCTCCAAGTTTTCATTCCCCAATAGAAATGTTTTTTAAAAAGGCAGAAACTGTCTGAACCAATCTTACTGGAGCTCTGGAAAACACTCAAAGTTTTGAGCCACCAAACAAATACCCAATCAAGAAAAAGCCATCTTGGGGCTTCCCTGGTGGCACAGTGGTTAAGAATCGCCTGCCAATGCAGGGGACATGGGTTCGAGCCCTGGTCTGGGAAGATCCCACATGCCGTGGAGCAACTAGGCCCGTGCGCCGCAACTACTGAGCCTGCGCTCTAGAGCCTGAGAGCTACAACTACTGAAGCCCGCAGGCCTAGAGCCCATGCTCTGCAACAAGAGAAGCCACCGCAGTGAGAAGCCCGTGCACCACGACAAAGAGTAGCCCCTGCTCGCCACAACTAGAGAAAGCCTGCGCGCAGCAACAAAGACCCAACGCAGCCAAAAATAAAATAAATGTAAAAAAAGAAAAGAAAAGAAGAAGCCATCTTCAAAATGGTAGGAAAGTTCTGTGGCATTTTTAGTTACCCTTACTCCACCCTTCCCCAGCATAGCAGTGGTTTTGGTCATGAAGTGGTGGCAACCTGGTTTCCAGTATCATCCCTCAAACTAGAAAAAGCAGAGCAGAAATTATTTGCAAATTATTGTGCACATTTAAACTGTCTGGTGGATACCTGAAGGACTGACACAAGAGCCTGTCTCTGTTATGTCTAACTCAGAAATCAGGTGGTAAAAGTGGTGGACACTACTCATAAAACTTGCAAATGACTATAGACCCACAGACTACTGGAGCAAGAAATTATAGGTGGAAACATACAATAGACCTTCTAAGGTGCAGAGGAAAATCTGGGGTAAGACTGCGAATCTAGGACATTTGAAAGCAGCCAAAAATATGGGGGGATTTAGGAAGCCATACGCACACCCAGGCAAGATGCATGCTCAGAAAATTGCTGAGAAGACCTTAAGATTTTACCTCAGACTGATTGCTAGCCTCAGAACTAGCCTAGCTAAGTATTGAAGGAATGCCCTAGTACAGAGCCAATCTGCAAACACTGGAAGAATTCCTGGCACTCAAGAAAATTTCTATCAAAACATCTGATTTTGAGCTGAATATGAGCTAAAGGAATAGAGACTTCAGTGATCACATCTGACCAGCAATAGCCTCTGCAAAAATAGTTAGGAAATCACTCAAAACAAACAGACTATTACAGCCTTCAACAACAATAGCAACAACAAAACCAGCAAACCCTGGGAAAGGGGAAGAATGTGATTTCCAGAGTCATCATATATATATTTGGCCACGCCCCTGGCATATGGGATATTAGTTCCCCATCCAGGGACTGAACCCGCACCCCTGCAGTGGAAGCATGGAGTCTTAACCACTGGACCACCAGGGAGGTCCCCAGAGTTACCATATTATAATAGTTAAACATCCAATTTTCAGCAAAAGAAGATTGCAAGGCATAGACAGAAACGGGCAAACATTCAAAGGAACAAAATCAATTCACAGAAACCATTCCTGAGGAAGCCCAGACATCAGACTTACTAGATAAAACTTAAATATGCTCAAAGACCTAAAGGAAAACATGGATAAGGAACTAATGGAAACCAGGAAAAATGATGTATAGATAAAATGAGGATATCAACAGAAATTATAAAAAGGAACCAAACAGAAATTGTGGAGCTGAAAATTACAATAATTGAAATGAAAATTTCACTGGAGGGATTCAACAGCAGATTTGAGCAAAGAGAAGAAAGAATCAGCAAGCTTGAAAATAAGACAATCAAAATCATAGATTCTGAGGTGCAGAAAGAAAAACAATGAAGAAAAGTGAACTAAGGGATCATGAAGTATACCAACATACACATTATGAGAGTCCCAGAAGAGACAAGAGGGGATTGGAGATTATGTGAAGAAATAATGGCAAAACATCTCAACTTTGATGAAATAAATAAACCTACAACTGTAAGAAGCCTGATGGACTCCAAATAGGATAAACTCCAAAGATCCAACCAAGACATATAAGCAAACTGTCCAAAGATAAAGAGAGAGTCTTAAAAGCAGCCAAGAGAAAAGTGAATCATCATCATGTGCTAGGGATTCTCAATAACAATATCAGCCAATTTTTCACAACAAATCCTGGAGACCAGAAAGACATGGGATAAAATCTTTAAAGTACTGAAAGATAAACCTGTCAACCAAGAATTCTATAGCTGGCAAAACTTTCCTTCAAAAATAAAGGAAAAATTAAGACATTCCTAGATAAACAAAAGCTGAGGAAACTGATTACCACTAGGCTTGCCCTACTAGAAATGCTAAAGGGAGTCCTTCAGGTTAAAATGAAAGGATGTTATTCAGTAAATTGAAGTTGTATGAAGAAATAAAGGTCTCTGATAAAGGGTTAAAAAGAAAAAAATGCATAAAGAATAATTATAGAGCTATGTTATTGGGCACTGTTATGGGTGGTATTATGTCCCACCCCTCACCAATTAATAGTTGAAGTCCTAACCCTCAGTACCTCAGAATGTGATCTTATTTCGACATAAGGTCATTGCAGATATAATTAGTTAAGATGAGGTCATACTGGAATGGGTGGACCCCTAATCCAATATGACTGGTGTCCTTATAAAAAGGGGAAATCTGAGAGAGGCATACGGGGAGAATGCTATATGAAGATGAAGGCAGAGATCAGGGTGATGTTTCTACAAGCCAAGGAGCAACAAAGATTGTCAGTAGACCACCTGAAGCTAAGTAAGAGGCATGGAACAGATTCTCTCTCACAGCCTCAAAAGATAGCAACTTGCTGACATGTTGATCTCGGACTTCTAGCCTCCATACCTGTGAGACAATAAATTTCTCTTATTTAAGTGACCCAATTTGTGATAATTTTTTAGAGTAGCATTAGGAAACTATTATAGGCACATAATAGATAAAGATGTAATTTGTGACATCAATAACATAAAGTGGCAGGGGAAGACAGAGCTATATAGGAGTAGAGTTCTTGTATGCAGTTGAAATTAAGCTGGTGTCAGTTCAAATTAGGTTGTTATAAATTTAGGATGTTAAATGTGATCATGATTATAGCCACAAAAATATAGCTAGAGAATATATACAAAAGGAAATGAGAAGGGAATCAAAATGTGTGACTACAAAAAAAATCAACAAAACACAGAAGAAAGCAATAAAGGAGTAAATGAGGAACAAAAAAACTAACAGACATACAAAAACCAAATAGCAAAATGATGGAAATAAGTCCTTCATTATCAGTAACTGCTTTAGATGTAAATGGATTAAACTCGTCAATCAAAAGGCAAAGACTGGCAGAACTGATTTAAAAACATGATCCAACTATATAACGTCTAAAACAGATTCACTTTATATCCAAAAACACAAATGGGCTGAAAGTGAAAAGGTGGAAGAAGATATTCCATGCAAACAATAATCCAAAGAGTGCTAGGGTGGCTATACTAGTTAGACAAAATAGACATTAAGTCAAAGACTGTTACAAGAGACAAATAAGGACTATATAAGATATTATATATCTAAAAAGGGTCAATTCATCAGGGATATAATAATTATAAGCATAGATGCACCAAACAGCAGACCCAAAGACTATATGCAGAAAACCTTGACAGAATTGAAAGGAGAAATAGTCCTTCAAAAATAGTTGGACAGTACAAACCCTACCTTCAGTAATGAATAGAACAACCAGACATAAGATTAATAAGGAATAGAGGGCTTAAACAACACCATAAACTAAATATATATGTATATATATATATACATATGTATGCAGAAAACTCTAGCAACAACAGAATACACACTTTTCTCAAGTGCACATGGAACATTCTCCAAGATAGACCATATGTTAGATGACAAAACAATTCTTAATAAATTTAAAGATTGAAGTCATGCAGAGTATCTTCCTATCAAAATAGAACGAAACTGGAAATCAAAATAGAAGGGAAATTAGAAAATTCAAAAATATGTGGAAATTAAACAACATATTCTTAAATATCCAAAGGGTTAAAGAAGAGAAAATAGAAAATACCTTGATAAAAATGAAAATGAAAACACAACATATCAAAATTTGTGGGATGTGGAAAAAGTAGTATTAAAAGGGAAATTTGCAGCCGTAAAAATTTACATTAAAAAAAGGAGAAAAAAAATTAAAATTAAAATTAAAAAATTAAAAAAGGAGAAAGATCTCAAATCAATAACCTAACTTATACCTTAAGAGAACTAGAAAAGACAAACAGGGAAGCTCAACACTAACAGACAGAAGGAAATAATAAAGATTAGAGTGGAGAAAAATAGAGAATTTTTAAAAAGAGAGAAAATCAATAAAACTAAAAGTTGATGCATTGAAAAAAATCAGTAAAATTGACAACTCTTTAGCTAGATTGGATAAGAAAAAAAAGAGAAAACTCAAATTACTAAATAAGGTTGGGGGGAAAGGACATTACTATTGACTTTACAGAGATAAAAAGGATTATAAGAGAATACTATGAATAATTGTATGCCAACACACTGGATAATCTAGATAAAGTGGACAAATTCCTAGAAACATACAACCTACCAAAACTGACTCACGAAGAAAGAGAAAATCTGAATAGATCTATAATTAGTAAGAAGATTGAAACAGTAATCAAAATCTCTCAACAAAGAGGCCTTCCCTGGTGGCACAGTTGTTAAGAATCCACCTGCCAATTCAGGGGACGCGGGTTCGAACCCTGATCTGGGAAGATCCCACATGCCGTGGAGCAACTAAGTCCATGCACCACAACTACTGAGCCTGTGCTCTAAGGCCCATGAGCCACAAATACTGAGCCTGTGTGCCACAACTACTGAAGCCCATGCACCTAGAGCCCGTGCTCCGCAACAAGAGAAGCCACTGCAATGAGAAGCCTGTGCACCACAACGAAGAGTAGCCCCCACTTGCTGCAACTAGAGAAAGCCCGCACACAGCAACGAAGACCCAATGAAGACCCAATGAAGACCCAATGCAGCCAAAAATAAAAATAAATAAATAAATAAATTTATTTTTTAAAAAAAATCTCTCAACAAAGAAAAGCCCAAGAACAGATAGCTCACTGGTGAATTCTACCAAACACTTAAGAAAAATTAACACAAATCCTTCTTAAATTCTTCATAAAAATTGAAGCGGAGGGAATACTTCCTAACTCATTCTATGAGGCTATCATTACCCTGATATCAAAGCCAAAAAAAGATACTAAAGAAAACTACAGACCCACATCCCTTAAGAAAATTGATGCAAAAATCCTCAACAAACTAGCAAAACAAATTCAGCAGCATTTGAAAAGGGTTATATACCATGACCAAGTGAGTTTTATTCCCAGAATGCAAGAATAGTTCATCACATGAAAATCAACAAATGTAGAACATGATATCAATAGAATTAACAGAATGAAAGGGAAAAAACACAACTAATGCAAAAAAGAAAAAGGCAGTTGACAAAATTCAACACCCTTTCATGATAAATAAAATCAATGAAGTAGGAATAGAAAGAAATTTACTCAACATGATAAAGCCTATATATA
The DNA here is from genome assembly GCF_002837175.3 of Physeter macrocephalus. NCBI lineage: Eukaryota > Metazoa > Chordata > Mammalia > Artiodactyla > Physeteridae > Physeter > Physeter macrocephalus. The sequence goes on from NC_041229.1 coordinate 4,204,120, forward strand.
TATATATATATATATATATATATATATAAATCCACAGCTAACATCATACTCAAAGCTGAAAGACTGAAAGCTTTTCCTTTAAGATCAGGAACAACACAAGGATGCTCACTTTTGCTACTTCTATTCAAAATAGTGTTGGAAGTTCTAGCTAGAGCAACTAGGTGAAGGAAGGAAGGAAGGGAGGGAGAGAGGGAGGGAGCAAGGAAGGAGGGAGGGAGGGAGGGAAAGAAGGAAGGAAGGAAGGAAGGAAGAGAGAGAGAGAAAGAAAGAAATAAAGGAGGGGAGGAATAAAAAAAGAAGAAGGGAAGGAATAAAAGAAAAGGGAAGAATAACGGTGAGAGGCCCGCGTACTGCAAAAAAAAAAAGAAAAAAGAAAAGGGAAGGGAGGAAAGAAGGGAGGGAAGAAAAGGTATCCAAATTGGAAAAAGAAAAGTAAAGTTATCTGTGTTCGAAGACAACATGATATTATATGTAGAAAACCTACAGAGTCCACACATCACAAAAAAACTGTTAGAACTGGTTAAAAATTCAGAAAACTTGCAGGATACAAAATCAACACTCAAAAATAGTGCATTTCTATATAATAGCAACAATTAATCTGAAAAGAATTTTTTTTAATTTCATATACAATAGTATCAAAAAGAATAAAATACTTAGGAATAAACTTAACCAGAGTCTAAAGAACTGTGTACTTACAAAAATAAAATGTTGCTGAAAGAAATTAAAAACAGAAATAAACAGAAAGACATCCAATGTTCATGGATCAGAAAACTCAACACTGTTAAGACATCAACACTACCAAAAGCAATCTATAGATTCAATGATATTCCTATTAAAATTACGACTTTTTTTGCATAAATAGAAAATTCATTCTTAAAATACATATAGAATCTCAATGGACCCCAAATAGTCAAAACAATCTTAAAAGAAAAACAAAGTTGGAGGTTTCACACACTTCTTGATTTCAAAACTTATTACAAAGACACAGTAATCAAAACAGTGTGGTACTAGCATAAAGACATGTAGACCAATGGAATAGAATAGACACCCCAGAAATAAACCTTCACATGGTCAAATGATTTAAAACAGGGGTGCCAAGACTATTTAATGGGGGAAGGATGATCTTTTCAACAAATGGTGCTGGGAAAAATGGATATCCATGTGGAAAAGAATGAAGTTGGATCCATATCTCACATCATATGTAAAAATTTATTCAAAATGGGTCAAAAACCTAAATATAAGAGCTGAAACTATAAAACTGTTAGAAGAAAACATACAAAAACTTCATGAATTGTATTTGGCAATGATTTCTTAGCTATGACACCTGTTTTTGTTGGTCACAACAAAAGAAAAAGTAGATACATTGGACTTCATTAAAATTTAAAACTTTTGTGAATCAAAGGACACTAATGAGCGAGTGAAAGGGTAGTTCACAAAAAGGGAGAAAATATTTGTCAATCATATATCATATACTCAGAATACATAAAGAATTCCTGCAATTGAATCACACACACACAGAAAAACAATTTTAAAATAGGTGAAATACTTGAAAAGACATCTATCAAAGAAGATATACGATTGGCCAACAAGCACATGAAAAGATGTTTAACATCACTAGCCATCTGAGAAATGCAAATAAAAACCATAAGGAGATACTACAGTTGACCCTTGAACAGCATGGGTTTGAACTGCACAGGTCTTGAATTGTGGATATTTATCAGTAAATACATGCTACAGTACTGCACAGTCAAGGTTGTTTGAATCCTTAGATGTTAAACAGCAGATTTGGAGGACCAAGCATAAAGTTATAAGCAGATTTTCACTGAGAATTTTCAAGGGTCAACTGAAATTAATATTCAAAAGGATGGATAATACCCAACAAGAAAAAAAAAACAGAAAGAAAATTACAAGTGTTTGTGAGGATGTGGAAAAATTGGAACCCTTGTTTATTGCTGGTGGAAATGTAAAATGGTGCAGCCACTGTGGAAAACGGTATGATGGTTCCTCAAAAAGGTAAACAGAACTACCATATGATCCAGCAATTCCACTTCTAGGTACGTATCCAAAAGAACTGAAACCAAGGACTCAAACAGATACTTGTACACCAATGTTCATAGCAACATTATTCACAATAGCTGAAAGGTGGAGACAATCCAAGTGTCCATCAACAGATGAATGGATAACAAAATGTAGCAGATACATACAATGAATATTTTTGAGCCTTGAAAATGAATGAATTTCTGGTACATGCTATAACATAGATGAACGTTGAAAACACAATGCTAAGTGAAATAATACAGATACAAAAGGACAGATACCATATAATTCCACTTACATGAGCTACCAAGAATAGGCAAATTCACAGAAACAGAAAGCAGATTAGAGGTGACCAAGAGCTGTGGGGAAGGTAGAATGAGGCATTATTGTTTAATGTGTACAGAGTTTCTGTTTGGGATAATGAAGGAGTTCTGGAAAGGGTTAGTGGTAATGGTTGCACAACAATTTAAATGTACTTAGTGTCACTGAATTTTATACTTTAAAATGGTTAAAATGGTAAATTTCATGTTATATATATTTTACAATAAATTTTTTTAAACTACATTGAAGATAAAATGTGTTTGTTTTCATAGCCCTCTCAAACCACCCATTAAGTGTCATTTGATCTTTTCCCCTTATTCAACCAAAAGTATTGATTGCTAACCAGATGTCAGCTCTCCAATAGGTTCTCAGCTTTCAAAGATTCACAGAATAGTCTCCGTCATAAAGGGCTTTTAATCTGCTTGGAAAGGCATGAAAGTAAATCTAACAGACAAAACCAGGTGATAAGTACCATGATATTGGTAAGTGTAGGGAATTTAGGAAGCACATAGGTATAAGCATTCAGCTCAGGTAGGAAATATCTGGAAACACTTTCCGAAGATGTTAGTGACTGAGCTGAGTCTCAACATATAGGAGTGGCTAACTCCTGGCTAGGAGAAAGGGGATAAGTTTCTCAAGCAAGAGGAGCAATATGTAAAAAGACACAAACAGTAAAGAGAATATGAGCATATTGGGAAAATGGGATAATATATGATATGAAATTGCCAGGGGTGGGGTGGAGAGAGGAGGATGAATATTGAAGAGTTGGACAGGGTTCAGAAAGTGCATACCGTATATAATATGGGAGCCTGTACTTTACCCTAAGGGCAATGAGTAGCCATTGTATAAGGTTTCAGAAAGAGGAATCATGTGATCATCTATGTCTCTAAAAGAGACCTTCCTGGCTACACCGAGACAATGGACAGATAAGGGGCTCAACTCCAGCCATACAAGTGAGAACTGATGAAGGGCCTGAATAAGGCACTGGCAACGCCCATGGAAACTGGTAGCCAGAGCTGAGAAATGTTCATGATAACAACTCAGAAGACTAGTTATTGGTTGGATGTGAGTGATGGGAAGACTTGGGTTTCTAGCTTGGGAAATTTGGTGAGAGGTAGTACGGTTCACTGAAACGAGAAACTCAGAAGAAACAGGTCTGGGGCAAGAGGGATCATTTCTGTTTGGAAATGTTGCACCTGTGGGGTAGAAACAGATGGCTATTTAAATGTGGAGTTCAGGACAAATGCTTGATGTACAGATGTAAATTGGAGAGCCCACTGAATAGAAAGGAGAATTTGCCTTAAAGGAACCGATGTCTAAACGTACAATCACATTATAGGAGGAACTATACTCCTTCCATCCACCACAGGGTAATTCAAGGAAAGGAGCAGTTCCTCTGTGTGACATCAAAATCAAACTATATGGGCAGTCATCCACTCAACCTTGTATGTAATAAGGCTTATGAGAATAAACTGATTATCAATAAACCTGGGAGCTTTCCAAACTGGTTTCTATTTTGAAGCAAAGAGGACTTCTAACATATATCTTGTGCATGGCAAATCAAATCTTAAATCCATATTTGAGATCAATCCTTTGGGAATCTTGTCAACAACCAGAAAAGGGTAGCTATCAAACAAAAACAAAACAAAACAAAAATAAAACAAGTGTTAGTATGCTCTATTCTTTTTTTTAATGGGCATTCAGCCATTTTTTCCCATAACTGTTCTTCTTTCCTTCCATTGCTGACAGAAATTTTTCTTCCTAGCAGGTAGATTCTGTCTGCAGAATTCCTAAAAAAACTGGATCACATCATATATGGGAGAGGAAGACCAGGCTTTAGAGGAAGAAAATCCTGAGTGTGAATTCCATTCCACCATTTACAACATCACGGACAAATTTTTTTTTTTTTTTTTTTTTTTTTTGCACTACGTGGGCCGCTCACTGTTGTGGCCTCTCTCACTGCGGAGCACAGGCTCCGGATGCGCAGGCTCAGAGGCCATGGCTCATGGGCCTAGCCGCTCCACGGCATGTGGGATCTTCCCGGACCAGGGCACGAACCCGTGTCCCCTGCATCGGCAGGTGGACTCTCAACCACTGCGCCACCAGGGAAGCCCTCGGACAAATTTATTTATTCACCCATTCATTCATGCAACAGACAAGTATAGAGCACATTCTATATGATAGGTCCTGTCCTAAATACATATATATAATACTGAGCTGAAAGTTCTTGTTCATAGACCAATGAGGTAGCAGAAATACAATCACAGAATTACAGAATAAGGTAATTTCTAGAAAATTGGGGAACACGGTACACCTAACTCTGCTTTTTAGGAAAGCTTTACTGAGACTTGAAGGAGGAGAAGGTGGTCCTCCTTCCTCTCCACTTAGACTCAAGAAATACTACTCTTTGGGGTACATACTGCTTTTGCATACTATTGCTGTCTCACACTCTGCTTCGGAAACTCCCACTCATTATTTGGGGACTTTGACATTGTGCTCATAAGCTCCTCTAAATCTGTAGCACCCTGTATTACTCAGGGGCTCTCCAGAGAAACAAAACAAATAGGATATAGGCCAGCAGGCAGGAAATTCACGCAGGTTTCTATGCTGCAGTTTGGAGGAAGAGTTGCTTCTTCTGTAAGAAGCCTCAGTCTTTGGCCTTAAGGACTTCAATTTATTTGATGGGGCACACCCACATTATGAGGGGTAATTTGCTTTAAACAAAGTTGGTATACATACATATATAGATATATAGATATAGATATAAAGAAAGACGAGAGAGAGAGAGAGAGAGAGAGAGAGAGAGAGAGAGAGAGAGAATGTTAATCACACCTAAAAATATATCTTTGTAGCAACATCTAGGCTGGTGTTTGACCAAACAACTGGGCACAATAGCCTAGCCAAGTTGACACAGAAAATTAATTGTTGCACATCCCTTGAGATTTCTTTTTTTAATTGAAATATAGTTGATTTATTTGGGTTGGCCACAAAGTTCGTTCGGTAAACGAACTTTTCGGCCAACCCAATACAATGTTGTGTTAGTTTCGGGCGTACAGCAAAGTGATTTAGTTATACATATACACGTATATATTCTTTTTCAGATTCTTTTCCCTTATAGATTATTACAAAATATTGAGTGTAGTTCCCTGTGCTATACAGTAGGTCCTTGTTGTTTATCTATTATATATATATATTACTGTGTATATGGTAATTACAAACTCCTAATTTATAGCCCCCTTCCCCTTCGGTAACCATAAGTTTATTTTCTGTGCCTGTGGGTCTATTTCTGTTTCGTATATAAGTTTATTTGTATCATTTTTATTTTAGATTCCACATATAAGCAATATCATGTGGTATTTGTCTTTCTATGTCTGACTTACTTCACTTAGTATGATAATCACTAGGTCCATCTATGTTGCCGCAAATGGCATTATTTCATTCTTTTTATGGCTGAGTAATATTCCAGTGTGTATATATATATATATATACACATATATATGTGAGTGTATATATATATATATATATATATATATATATATATACTGCATCTTCTTTATCTATTCATCTGTCAATGGACATTTAGGCTGCTTCCATGTCTTGGCTATTGTAAATAGTGCTGCAGTGAACATTGGGGTGCATGTCTTTTCAGTTATGGTTTTCCCTGGATATATATGCCCAGGAGTGGGATTGCTCTATTTTTTAGTTTTTTAAGGAACCTCCATACTGTTCTCCATAGTGGCTGTACCAGCTTACATTCTCACAAACAGTGTAGGAGGGTTCCTTTTTCTCCACACCCTCTCCAGCATTTATTTGTAGACTTTTTGATGATGGCCATTCTGACCAGTGTGAGGTGATAACTCATCGTAGTTTTGATTTGCCTTTCTCTAATAACTAGCAAGGTTCAGCATCTTTTCATGTGCCTTTGGCCACCTGTATGTCTTATTTGGAGATGTCTATTTAGATCTTCTATTTTTTGACTGGGTTGCTTGGTTTTTTGATATTGAGCTGTATGAACTATTTGTATATTTTGGAGATTAATCTCTTCTTGGTCGCATCATTTGCAAATATTTTTTCCCATTCTGTAGGTTGTCTTTTTTTTTTTTTTTTTGCAAAAGATTTTCAGTTTATTATCGCTAGGTAAATATCACACTAAAAAACAAGCTCCACTTCTTCCCCCACCGACCCCCGTAGGTTGTCTTTTTGTTTTGTTTATGGTTTCCTTTGCTGTGCAAAAGCTTTTAAGTTTAATTAGGTCCCATTGATTTATTTTTGTTTTTATTTCCACTACTCTAGGAGATGGATCCAAAAAGATATTGCTGTGATTTATGTCAAAGAGTGTTCTGCCTATGTTTCCCTCTAGGAGTTTTATGGTATCCAGCCTTACATTTAGGTCTTTAATCCATTTTGAGTTTGTTTCTGTGTATGGGGTTAGAAAATGTTCTAATTTCATTCTTTTACATGTATTTGTCCACTTTTCCCAGTACCACTTATTGAAGAGCCTGTCTTTTCTCCATTGTATATTCTTGCCTCCTTTGTCGTAAATTAACTGACCATAGAGATTTCAAACTATCTAGACATATCAGGCAGGAGCCCAGCAGGAAACAGAATTCAGTGAGATGGGTTTTGTGAAAGAACTATATTTAGAAATACTGTCAGGTTTAAGGGAACAAACAAGAGATGCCAAGGTACCTGTCAAGAACTGTTAGGGATTTGAGATTTTACTCTATTTGAAAGCTAATGAGATAGCCTGGTACAGCTTCATGGGCAGTGATTGAAGACATGACACTCCTGGGTCAAAGATGAAGGATAGTTGACTACACATAGCAATAACAGTAGCCAGAGCATCAGCATTTTTGTTTTGGTTATCTAAACCTCAACTCCCCCAGAGTGACACGAAGGGGGCCAGATAACAACTGCACATGCGATGGGTTGAATTACAGGCCAGGAAACCCTGAGTTTAGGAAACGCAATCTTTTATAATGGGCAGTAGGCATGTCTGCCCTTTGCTTCAGAGGGAGACGTTATCTTCATTACACTGGACAGTGAGTATGACTGCCTTTTGCTCCGGAGAGAGACACTATCTTCACTTTCCAAGGCTATTCAGTATACAAACATCCTTGAAAAGATCATCAGCAACAAAGGGCATTTAGTACCTTACTCACAAGATGTACAAAAACATGAGAGACCCGTGGAGAATTATCTCCTGATATTACCTAGAAATCAATGGTGGTAAAAATCTGTTATTCATAGGGTCAAAATGCAAGAAGAAGAAAGAGAGTTATCTGAGCCCAGTGAGAGATGTATCCATGGAAAAGGGGCCATTAGTGGGAACTCTAGTCATGGAGAGACACATATGCTACTAGAGAAGCAATGCTGAAGCAGGGAGAGAATGGGAAGGAACTCTGTTCTCTCTTTCACTCACATTGATTTTTGGCCAGTGACTCCAATTTGTCAAACTCCACATGAAGCCAGCTAGCAAGGACACCTTCATGACACAGTTCATAGGGGTCAGTCTTACATATCCAAAGCAGCACTGAGAGAAGATTGGAGAATCTATTTGGGATGCAGTGGAGAAAAATAATCAGTATAATATATGGTCCCTCCCATATCTTAGTTTCAAAACTTCTTGACTTTCTGGGATCAAATGATCTTCACGCTGCTCACTCTAGTCAACCACCCTTGAGGCTACATAAAACTTATCAGCACACAGGACTCCTCCACCTATGAAACATTACGCCTAAATATACAGATCCATGACCACACTTGCTAAACCTCCAGTTTTTTCACTCTCTTTTCCCCCAGTAAACCTGCTTCGCTTACTTGAGCACCACTGCTTCTTGCATTCCATTTATCTCTTCCGATTCCAATTTCCTTCTTACTGAGTTACTACATTTAATGATGCTTTCAGAAAGAGTCACTGAGGGATACATTCTCAGTCTTTTGACTGGCTGAACATGTTTTTATCCTATCTTCAATATTCTGTTAGTTTAGCTGGCTATAGAATTCTGGTGTACCGGTTATTTCCTCTCAGAACTTTAAAGATATTATTCCAGTGTTTTCTAGCTTCTAGTCTCAATGAAGAGATACCAGTTTAACACTTTTTTCCTCCGTAGGTGACCTTTGTCTTTGTCTCTAGTGTCCTGTGTTTACATAAGGATTGCTATTGATTTATTTTGCTCATGAGTCAGCTTTCTTCAATTTGAACAATCAAGTCTTCTAATTCTTGGAAAATTCTCAGCCCATATCTTTTTGATATTGCCTTTCCCCCATTCTTTTTTTTTTTAATTTTTAAATTTAATTTTATTTATTTTTTTATACAGCAGGTTCTTATTAGTCATCAATTTTATACACATCAGTGTATACATGTCAATCCCAATCGCCCAATTCATCACACCCCAACCCCACCCTCCCGCCGCTTTCCCCCTTTGGTGTCCATACGTTTGTTCTCTACATCTGTGTCTCAATTTCTGCCCTGCAAACTGGTTCATCTGTACCATTTTTCTAAGTCCCACACATATGCGTTAACATACGATATTTGTTTTTCTCTTTCTGACTTCACTCTGTATGACAGTCTTTAGATCCATCCACGTCTCCACAAATGAACCAAATTCGTTCCTTTTTATGGCTGAGTAATATTCCATTGTATATATGTATCACACTCCATACTGTTCTCCATAGTGGCTGTATCAATTTACATTCCCACCAACAGTGCAAGAGGGTTCCCTTTTCTCCACACCCTCTCCAGCATTTGTTGTTTGTAGATTTTCTGATGATGCCATTCTAACTGGTGCGAGGTGGTACCTCATTGTAGTTTTGATTTGCATTTCCCTAATAATTAGAGATGTTGAGCAGCTTTTCATGTGCTTCTTGGCCATCTGTATGTCTTCTTTGGAGAAATGTTTATTTAGGTCCTTGGCCCATTTTTGGATTGGGTTGTTTGTTTTTTTAATATTGACCTGCATGAGCTGTTTATATATTTTGGAGATTAATCCTTTGTCTGTTGATTCATTTGCAAATATTTTCTCCCATTCTGAGGGTTGT
>NC_041229.1:4213775-4214133 GCF_002837175.3 Physeter macrocephalus
TAGTGTATAGGAATGCAAGAGATTTCTGTCCATTAATTTTGTATCCTGCAACTTTACCGAATTCATTGATTAGCTCTAGTAGTTTTCTGGTGGCATCTTTAGGATTCTCTATGTATAGTATCATGTCATCTGCAAACAGTGACAGTGTTACTTCTTCTTTTCCAATTTGTATCCTTTTATTTCTTTTTCTTCTTTGACTGCTGTGGCTAGGACTTCCAAAACTATGTTGAATAATAGTGGTGAGAGTGGACATCCCTGTCTTGTTCCTGATCTTAGAGGAAATGCTTTCAGTTTTTCACCATTGAGAATGATGTTTACTGTGGGTTTGTCATATACTGCCTTTATTATGTTGAGGTAG
>NC_041229.1:4215103-4215931 GCF_002837175.3 Physeter macrocephalus
GGCCTCTCCCGTTGCGGAGCACAGGCTCCGGACGCGCAGGCCCAGCGGCCATGGCTCACGGGCCCAGCCGCTCCGCGGCATGTGGGATCCTCCCAGACCGGGGCGCGAACCCGGTTCCCCTGCATCGGCAGGCGGACGCGCAACCACTGCGCCACCAGGGAAGCCCTGTTGGAAGATTTTTAATCACAGTTTCAATTTCATTACTTGTGATTGGTCTGTTCATATTTTCTATTTCTTCCTGGTTCAGTCTCGGAAGGTCATACCTCTCTAAGAATTTGTACGTTTCTTCCAGATTGTCCATTTTATTGGCACAGAGTTGCTCGAAGTAGTCTCTTAGGATGCTTTGTATTTCTGCGGTGTCTGTTGTAACTTCTCCTTTTTCATTTCTAATTTTATTGATTTGAGTACTCTCCCTCTTTTTCTTGATGAGTCTGGCTAATGGTTTATCAATTTTGTTTACCTTCTCACAGAACCAGTTTTTAGTTTTATTAATCTTTGCTATTGTTTTGTCTCTATTTCATTTATTTCTGCTCTGATCTTTATGATTTCTTTCCTTCTGCTAACTTTGAGTTTTGTTTGTTCTTCTTTCTCTAGTTCCTTTAGGTGCAAGTTTAGATTGTTTATTTGAGATTTTTCTTGTTTCTTGAGGTAGGCTTGTATAGCTATAAAATTCCCGCTTAGAACTGCTTTTGCTGCATCCTATAGGTTTTGGATCGTCACATTTTCATCTTCATTTGTCTCTAGGTATTTTTTGATTTCCTCTTTGATTTCTTCAGTGATCTCTTGGTTATTTAGTAACGTATTGTTTAGCCTCCATGTGTTTGTGTT
>NC_041229.1:4216715-4217366 GCF_002837175.3 Physeter macrocephalus
ATTTCTCCATCGAATCTGAATGAGATCCTTGCCAGGTAGTGTAATCTTGGTTGTAGGTTCTTCCCTTTCATCATTTTAAGTATATCATGCCACTCCCTTCTGTCTTATAGATTTTCTGCTGAGAAATCAGCTGTTAACCTTATGGGAGTTCCCTTGTATGTTATTTGTCGTTTTTGCCTTGCTGCTTTCAATAATTTTTCTTGCCTTTATTTTTTGCCAATTTGATTACTATGTGTATCAGCGTGTTTCTCCTTGGGTTTATCCTGTATGGGACTCGCTGCGCTTCCTGGACTTGGGTGGCTATTTCCTTTCCCATGTTAGGGAAGTTTTCGACTATAATCTCTTCAAATATTTTCTCGGGTCCTTTCTCTCCCTCTTCTCCTTCTGGGACCCCCTATAATAAGAATGTTGCTGCTTTTAATGTTGTCCCAGAGGTCTCTTAGTCTGTCTTCATTTCTTTTCATTCTTCTTTCTTTATTCTGTTCTGCAGCAGTGAATTCCACCATTCTGTCTTCCAGGTCACTTATTCGTTCTTCTGCCTCAGTTATTCTGCTACTGATTCCTTCTACTGTAGTTTTCATTTCAGTTATTGTATTGTTCATCTCTGTTTGTTTGTTCTTTAATTCTTCTAGGTCTTTGTTAAACATTTCT
>NC_041229.1:4217419-4221166 GCF_002837175.3 Physeter macrocephalus
TCCACTTCATTTAGTTGTTTTTCTGGGGTTTTATCTTGTTCCTTCATCTGGTACATAGCCCTCTGCCTTTTCATCTTGTCTGTCTTTCTGTGAATGTGGTTTTTGTTCCACAGGCTGCAGGATTGTAGTTCTTGCTTCTGCTGTCTGCCCTCTGGTGGATAGGCTATCTAAGAGGCTTGTGCAAGTTTCCTGATGGGAGGGGCTGGTGGTGGGTAGAGCTGACTGTTGCTCTGGTGGGCAGAGTTCAGTAAAACTTTAATCCGGTTGACTGCTGATGGGTGGGGCTGGGTTTCCTCCCTGTTGGATGTTTGGCCCGAGGCAACCCAACGCTGGAGGCAACCCTACCTGGGCTCTTTGGTGGGGCTAATGGCCGACTCTGGGAGGGCTCACGCCAAGGAGTACTTCCCGGAACTTCTGCTGCCAGTGTCCTTGTCCCCAGGGTGAGCCTCAGCCATCCCCCCCCCCACCTCTGTAGGAGACCCTCCAACACTAGCAGGTAGATCTGGTTCAGTCTCCCCTGGGGTCACTGCTCCTTCCTCTGGGTCCCGGTGCGCACACTACTTTGTGTGTGCCCTCCAACAGTGGAGTCTCTGTTTCCCCCAGTCCTGTCGAAGTCCTGCAATCAAATCCCACTAGCCTTCAAAGTCTGATTCTCTAGGAATTCCTCCTCCCATTGCCGGACCCCCAGGTTGGGAAGCCTGACGTGGGGCTCAGAACCTTCACTCCAGTGGGTGGACTTCTGTGGTATAAGTGTCTTCCAGTCTGTGAGTCACCCACCCAGCAGTTACGGGATTTGATTTTACTGTGATTGTGCCCCTCCTACCGTCTCATTGTGGCTTCTCCTTTGTCTTTGGATGTGGGGTATCTTTTTTGGTGAGTTCCAGTGTCCTCCTGTCGATGATTGTCCAGTAGCTACTTGTGATTCTGGTGTTCTCGCAAGAGGGAGTGAGAGTACATCCTTCTACTCCACCATGTTGGTTCAGCTCTCTCCCGCATTCTTTCTACTTTCTTTCCCTGGAAGCTACTATATCCTCTATATTTCCACTTTTCTTTCATAGTCTCCATCCTTTCTGTTTGTGCAATCATTTGGATAGTTACCTTTTGGCTATGTTTCACTTCACAAATCATTCATTAATGTGTTAGTCTATAGTTTAACCCACTTATTCAGTTTCCATTTCAGTAAAAATGTTTTTCATTTTGAGAAACTCTATTTGGCTCTTCTTCAAATCTACCCAGTCTATTTTCACAGAGTCCTGTTTTCTCATTATGATTTCTATATCTTCTTTCATCTCTTTAGTTAGTTTCAAACTACTTATTTTATAATCTTTTCAAGACTGTTTTATAAAAACAAGGTTTCAGAGTTCTAACTCCATTGACAGAATTAGATTTGGATAAATCTCTGCATAATGGATCATTTCCCATGTGGTTTGGAATTTTGAGTATAAGCTCATCTTCAATAGAGATTAGTTTTCCCATGTGAGTCTCCTGGTTGATGGAGGTATACTACATAGTGACTTTATATTTGCATCTTCCAGGCACACAAAGGATTTCACTGTCCAGGATAACAAACTGTCTAGGACCAGCCTTTATACTAATATCTCCTCTTCAGGAATCCCATTAATGAAAATAAGGAAAATTCAGATTCAAAATCTGAACATGGGGCAGAAATACATTTCCTTATTACTTCCCTGGGAAGTTTGTAGTTTTCACTGAGATACTGGGGGTAACTTTATCAGAGTCCTGGCTTGATTTAGGGATCTCAGTTCCAGCTTCTTGCCTTGTTCTCTCTTAAGGCACTACCTCCTATCCCTATACAGGTGTTGTGAGCCCAGTACCTAGCCTCTAAAGTATATACACTGCTTTGTTATCTCCCTGGCAGATGAATCAAGTTTACAGATCCAGATTTTAGTTCCTCTTTCACTTTTGGCACCAGGAACACCATTTCTATGCCTGTGCAGTGGAAAGGGGTAACAGAGATCCCCATTGGCTCATTCTGCCATGATTCTAAGATTGGCAGTTCCCTTATATTGCTAGTTCATTAATAACTCTAATTCCTTCATTTCTCCATTTGTCCAGGCACCTTACTCCATTCATGGCTATGGTGCCATCCCTAAACAGACTGGAATCCACAGTACACCATTCAACCATTCTACTTCCTACAACCCGCCTGTAGACTTCTTTTATTCTGCCTCACCCATGTGGCAAACACTCAAGATTGGATCTATCTGAAAATCCCTTTTCTTATAGCAAGCCTATGATGAACACAGTGCAAGCATGGACTTTGGAGTAAAACAGCTAAATTTGAATCCCAGCTCTGTCATTCACTAGCCAAGTAACCCTGGGCAAGTTATTTAACTTCTCTAAGCCTTCATTTTTCTCCAGTAAAATATAAATAATAATATGTATCTCAGAGTTATTGTAAGAACAAAATAAAATAGTAAAGGCAAAGCACCCAGCACAACTCCTGACACTTTCAATAAATGTAATTATTATTAGATTCTGGAGAATCCAGATTTTCACCCTCAGCAAGACCCTCTGTGGGGCTTGGGGACCTTGTTTGTGAGGCCCTTCCTATTTCCCACAAGTGCTCTTGCAAATCTGCAACATTCTCTTCAAGCCATGCACCACAACTCTGACCCAGCAGGTAACTTTGCTTCCGATCTAGATGAAAACATTGAGAGTATCAGATGCCTTCACCATCAACTTACTGCCCTCATGACAGCCCTGTATCAAATGTGGTTTTTCACTTCTTTTTTGAGTACATGTTGTGTGCCAAGCAGTGTTTTAGGTCCTGTGTATAATCAATGAACAAAAGAAACAAAAATCCTTCCGCTATATAGTTTACATTCTACTGGCAGAAAAGAAAACCATAAAATAAAGTAAGTAAAATTACATTGTATCTTAGAAAGTTTTCAGTGTAATGAAGAAAAGTAAAATGCTGGCAGGATTACAATTTTAGATAGGGTTATCAGGAAAATTCTCACTGAAAAGGTGGCATCTTAATAAAGGCAGTGAAGGAATGAGGAAATAGAAAGTACGGGTAGAGACATGCCTGGTGTGTTTGAGAAAAGCAATGACGCCAGGTTGGCTAAAGAGAGGTGAGTGAATAGAGCACTGTGGGAAGTAAGGTCACAGAACTAAGGAGGGGTGAGATTGTGTAGGGTCTTGTAAGCCATTACCAGGACACTGAATTTCACTTTGAGTTAGATGGAAAGCCTTTGGAGGATTCTGAGTAGAGGGATGACTTGAGATGTTAATATTTTAATGGCACCTCTCCACTGCTATGTTGACAATTGGCTGAAGAGATGTAAGAGCAGACTCAGGGAAACTAGTTAGGAGGTTATAGAAATAATACAGGCAAGAGATGTTGGTAACTCCTATCAAGGCAGTAGCAGTGAAAGTAGTGAGAAATGGTCAAATTCTGTATATATTTTGAAGAAAGTGCCAATAGTATTTGTTAATGCACTGAATATGGAGTGGGAGCAAAAGAGAGGAATCAAGGATGATTCCAAGATTTTTTGCCTAAGCAACTAGAAGGATAAAGAGCCAACAAATTAATTAAGAAGTACTGAGGGGGGCTTCCCTGGTGGCACAGTGGCTGAGAGTCCACCTGCCAATGCAGGGCACATGGGTTCGTGCCCCGGTCTGGGAAGATCCCACATGCCGCGGAGTGGCTAGGCCCGTGAGCCATGGCCGCTGAGCCTGCGTGTCCGGAGCCTGTGCTCCACAATGGGAGAGGCCACAACA
>NC_041229.1:4221238-4268545 GCF_002837175.3 Physeter macrocephalus
CAGTGAGAGGCCCACATACTGCAAAAAAAAAAAAAAAAAAAAAAAAAAAAAAAAGAAGTACTGAGGGGATTGGGTTTTGGTAGGGAGGATAAGGATGATGAGGAATTTAGTGTAGGGCTCGTTAAATCAAAGATGCCCACTTGATATTCAAACAGAGATGTCAGGTAGATTACTGGAGTTTGACATTTGAGGGAGAAGCCCAGGCGGAGATATACATTTGGAAGTTGTCAGCATATTTAAAGCCATAAGACAGAGTGATATCACCCACCAAGGGAGTGAGTGCAAACCTACTCTGCAAACAGAGTAGGTCCAAGGACTAAGGAGGAGACATTGAGGATGATTAGCAAAGGAGACTAAGACAGGGTGCCTAGAGAGGTGGAAGGAGAGCTGGGAGGGTGTGGTGGTGTTCCAGATGTCAAGTGAAGAGCATCCCAAAGAGGCAATGATCAACTCAGCCAAATGGCACTAAGTGAGGTGAGGATGGAGCATTGACTGTTGGCTACAGCAATCCAGAGGTGATCCGTTACCTGGACAAAAGCTGTTTGGGTAGAGCAGTGAGAGCAAAAGCCTAACTGGAGTGGATTTAAGAGAACTAGCTCAAATAGATACTTGTACGTCAATGTGCATCATAGCATTATTCACACTAGCCGAAAGGTGTTAACAACCCAGATGTCCATCAGTAGATGAATGGATAAACATAATGTGGTATATACATACATACAATGGAATAGGAAGGAAATTCTGATACGTACTACAAGATGGACGAACCTTGAAAACTTATACTAAGTGAAATAAACTAGACAAAAAAGGACAAATATTGCAGGATTCCACTTATACAAGGCATTCAGAATGCTCAAATTCATAGAAACAAAAAGTAAATGGTGGTTACCAGAGGCTGGGGTGAGGTACTGGGAGTTATTGTTTAATGTGTACAGAGTTTCTGTTTGGGATGATTTAAAACTTCTGGAAAGTTCTCGACGTGGTCATGATTGCACAACAGTGTGAACGTTCTTAGTGCCACTGATCTGTACACTTAAAGACGGATAAAAAGGCAAATTTTATATTATGCACATTTAACCATGCAACAACAACAAAAATTTTTAAGGGAAAGAACTGGAAACAATGCAGACAAATCTTTCAGGAAGTTTTGATGTAAAAGGGAGCAAAGAAGTGGGGCAGTAGAAGGAGAAGGAAGAGGTCAAGAAAGAATTTAAGAAGGGAGAAATTATAAGTTGTTTTCTTTTGTTTGTTTGTTTTTGTGGTACGCGGGCCTCTCACTGTTGTGGCCTCTCCCGTTGCGGAGCACAGGCTCTGGACGCGCAGGCTCAGCGGCCATGGCTCACGGGCCCAGCCGCTCCATGGCATGTGGGATCTTCCCGGACCGGGGCACGAACCTGTGTCCCCTGCATCGGCAGGTGGACGCCCAACCACTGCGCCACCAGGGAAGCCCTACAAGTTGTTTTGATGCCAGTTGTAATGATCCTGGAGAAGGGGGGAAATGATAATGCAGAGAGAAGGGAGATAGCTCCAGTGGTGTTACTGAGTGAGCAAGAGGACACTGCCTGGTGCCAGGTGGCAGTGAGGCCTTGCTGGCAGCAGAGGAAGGGGCAGTCTCTGAAGGAAGGGCTGGGACTTCCCTGGCGGTCCAGTGGTTAAGACTCTGCACTTCCACTGCAGGGAGTACGGGTTCGATCCCTGGTTGGGGAACTAAGATACCACATGCCACAAGGTGCGGGCAAAAAAAAAAACCAAAAACACGAAACAAAATGAAGGAAATGCTGGGAGGAAGAGAGTTTCAACCACCCCACAGGAAGGAAGGCGGAGTCCCTAGATCCACACAGTGGGGATGGGTGGGTAGACGTGGTGATAAAGGGTCTGTCAAAATTCTCTTCTGACTGCTTTTCTTTCCTTTCTGATATAGGAAGGATGGTCATTGTGGTAGACAGAGTAATGGCCCCCCAAAGTTGTCACATCCTAATCCCTGGAACCTGTGAATATTAACTTACATGGTCAAAGGGAATTTGCAGATGTGATTAATGGTAAGGACCTTGAGATGGGAAGAGTATGCTGGATTATCTGGGTAGGCCCAATCTAATTACATGAGTCCTTAAAAGTGGAAGAGGAAAATGAAATACTGCCACATGTTACAACACGGAGGAACCTTAAAAACACTCTAAGTGAGAGAAGACAGGCACAAACAAGCATGTATTGTATGATTCCACTTAGATGAAATGTCCAGAATAGGCAAATCCATAGAGACAGAGAGTAAATTAGTGGTTGCCAGGGTTTGGGGCTGGGGAGAATACAGGGTGACTGCTAAAGGGTACAGGGTTTCTCTGGGGGATGATGAAAACTGTTCTGTAATTGGTAGTGGTGAAAGGTGCACAATTCTGTGAATATACTAAAGATGATTGAATTGTACACTTTAAATGGGTGAATTGTATAGTATGTGAATTAGATCTTCAATAAAGCTGTTACTAAAATCAAACAAACAAAACTGGAAGAGGGAAACAGAAGATTGCATCAGAGCAACATGTGACAATGGATATAGGGTCAGAGAGTTGCTGACTTTACAGACAGGAGACTATGAGCCAAGGAATGTTGGTGGTCTCTAGAGCCCGAAAAAGCAAGGAAATGCGTTCTCCCCTTGAGCTTCCAGAAAGCGACACAGCCTTGCTTACACCTTGATTTTAGCTCAGTGAGTCCTGTGTCCACGTTTTGACCCACAGAACTATAAGACAATATATTTGTGTTGATCTCAGCCACTACATTTGTGGTCATTCATGTTATGGGTCATCAACTGTGAGTGAGAGTAAAGAAGAGGTATTAGAGGTTTGACAGGAGAGGAGACGTTAGGAAATAGTCCTGTAGGAAAGCAAAAGAGTGAAGTGACTAGGAAAATAGAGCACGATTACCAGCCAGTGTTAAAAACACGCCTAAGGGAGTTGGGAACTTCTTTTCCCCCACCTAGATGGCTACTGTGGGAAGTCTGGTTTTTTATTACCCACAACTGGGCAATATTTCATTGATTGTTTCATCCAGCGAGTGGATGCTCAGAGTAAGCAGGAGGTGGGAGACGGGAATCTGTCGTTTGCTTGGTTGGACTCAGTTTCTGGTCTCAGTTTCGTGGACACTGAGTGCGAGCCGCTAAACAGAAGCCCACAACCTTCTCTGGTACTCAACAGAGGAGTGAGCAATCTGTCCCCACACTGGAGGGAAGACCCACTGGGTCAGACATAGTGAGAGGTGGCATGTCAGCCTCTAAAGTGGCTCATAAGTACAATATATTGTGCTCTATGGGTGATTTAAGAGATCTTCCAAGGTAATTTCAACTACACCTGATTTTTAAGATTTGTACTGTGTTTGTTGTATAATTTAGTTATTTTCCATGTTTACTATAGAAAATAAGACAAAAAAAGAAGGCGGCTAGATGAAACCAAGTATAGAAGCCAATGGCATGCGAGGAATGTTGGAGAGATATAAAAATAAGTAGAGAGTACATGTTCTGAACTAGATAGACAGGGAAGGAAGGACCAAGACATACCAAATATTCCTGATTCACTAAATATACGTGAGATACACCAAGCATCCAATGTTTATGAGCCACCCATAGATGATGCCCTTCTGACCCCACTTGTCCTCTGCCCGAGAAATGTAGGTGAAACCACAGCTACTGGACTTCCCTGGTGGCACAGTGGTTAACAATCTGCCTGTCGGGCTTCCCTGGTGGCGCAGTGGTTGAGAATCCGCCTGCTGATGCAGGGGACACGGGTTCGTGCCCCGGTCTGGGAAGATACACATACCCCACCTTTCCCTTTACTTCTATGTGGTTTTTTTTTTTTTGCGGTACACGGGCCTCTCACTGTTGTGGCCTCTCCCGTTACGGAGCACAGGCTCCAGACGCGCAGGCTCAGCAGCCATGGCTCACGGGCCTAGCCACTCCGCAGCATGTGGGATCTTCCCGGTCCGGGGCACGAACCCGTGTCCCCTGCATCGGCAGGCGGACTCTCAACCACTGCGCCACCAGGGAAGCCCGTCACTATGTGTTTTAAACTTTATTGATAAACTGTGGGATTTGAGCTTCTTAGTTTGGTCTATGCACTTTTCTCCTCTGTGGCCTCTGGGATAACCTTGCCTAATATGGGTCTTGGAGGTTATCACTGGCCCAAGGTAAATTCAGCATCAGGAGCTGACTTTAGAATCTTTGCAAACGATTGTGACTCTACTGTTTTGAGAGTAATTAAATTTGTCATTTAGCCAATAGGTTGCAAAACTGTGTGCAATCATATCCAGACATGGTCAAACAGAGATTCTGGGAATCAGAGATGGATGTGGTAGCTAGCTATGTCTTTGAATAGTTTCTCATTGAGGAGGCAAGGTATCTGTTGTTCTATGTGGGAAAAGTGCATTATGTTGGACAAGGGAATTTATGATACTGGATGTATGGGAAGAAATATGTGTGTACCCTCTATGAGATTGCCTGCCTGGCATTCCCCCTTCTTCTGGAAATTGCCCCTTTGCATCCACATATCTGGCATAGAAGCTGCATGTTCTTAATGATGCCCATCACGTTGATTTTGGTTGGTTGGTTTAGGGATGAGTACCTGACCTGACCTAAGCTCATAAGCCCCTTCTCTGGCATTTTTGAATTTAGGACTCAAAGAATTGAGGTCAGGTTCCTCTCCAGTGTAGACATTTGTGTTGTTGTTCTTACAGACTGCAGTATACCAGGGTTTTAACCTTATATCTGGGGTTCTAGAGCCACATTGCTTATATTTCTTTTTTTAAAAAATTAATTAATTATTTATTTATTTTTGGGTTTTCATTGCTGCGAGTGGGCTTTCTATAGTTGTGGCAAGCAGGGGCTACTCTTCGTTGCCATGCGCAGGCTTCTCATTGCGGTGGCTTCTCTTGTTGTGGAGCACGGGCTCTAGGTACATGGGCTTCAGTAGTTGTGGCTCTAGAGCTCTAGAGTGCAGGCTCAGTAGTTGTGGCAAATGGGCTTAGTTGCTCTGCGGCATTTGGGCTCTTCCCAGACCAGGAATTGAACCTGTGTCCCCTGCATTGGCAGGCAGATTCTTAACCATTGTGCCACCAGGGAAGTCCCCAGATTGCTTAGATTTCAATCCTGACTCTGACATTTACTATCTATGTGAACTTGTGCAAACGGCTTACTCTCTCTTCAGTTCCTTATCTGTCAGTTAGAGGTAATTATAATATCTACTTCATAAGATTATAATGAATATTAGAAGAACTTAAGAGAGTACCTTGTTCTCAATAAATGTTAGTTACCTTTACTCTTTACAAATTGAGACAAATGTTTTATTTTTCCCAAATCTGACTTCAATTCAATGTTTTCAACATTTATTTTTTGCACACATACTATATTCTGAGCATTAAATTAAGCTTAGGAAAAAATATGGTACCAAAATAGACATGGCCCCTGACTTTTTTGATCTTACAGTTTAGTGGAGGACGCCAATATTAAACAAATAATCACAGAAATAATCTGAATACAAGCTATAAGACTTGCTATGAAGGACATGTAGAGGTGGTATAAGAGATTATAACTGGAACACCAATCAGTTCTTCCTTAAGAAAGCAATGTAAGAGTTAGTAAGGGAAGAGGACATTGGAGAAAGCTTTCCAGGTAGAGGGGTCATCAAAAGCTTTTTGAGGCTTGGATATAGTGAGAAAAGGAGGAGGAAAAGAGCATGAAATGAGGCTGGAGAAACAGGCAGGGACCAGATCATTCAGGACCTTGCAAGATGAATAGGGCACTAAAGGTCCAAGATCTTGGAGGTTAGGTTAAGGATTTTGGATCAGGATGTTGGCAGTTGAAAATGAGAGTAGACAGGGTTAAGAGATAGTGAAAGGGAAAGAATCAAGCATTTATCGTGCTTTCTTACATGGACTATACCAACGGGTAATCAAATAATTGAAGACGGGTGATTTCCCTTGTAGAAATATTGCAACTTCTAAATGAAGAATGATTGAATTATATCACCATTTTAGAACTCCTAATGAATGAATTGATGCAGGCATTATTCATCAACAGCTGTTAACACTACAAAAAGACAGACAAGCACACACTGTGTGTCTCCTCTAATGGAAAAATATACCACCACCTAGGAAGGTATCCTGATAAAAAATTAAACTCGAATCCGATAATACATCTAGATCTTACTACCAATTTATAGAAAATAACAGAGGACAAGGTAACACGTTAAAGTATGCCGTGGGGATGCAACTGACAAAATCTGGATTGTGGCAAAAACTAAAGGACAAACAACTAACTTCCTTAAATTAAAAAAAAAAAAAAAATACTAGGAGTTCCCTGGCGGCCTAGTGGTTAGGATTCTGGGCTTTCGCTACCATGGCCTGGGTTCAATCCCTGGTCAGGAAACTGAGAACCCGCACGCCTAGCGGCGTGGCAAAAAACAAAAACAAAAAACAGGAAAACAAAGAAAGAAAAAATAAATAAAGAGGACTTTCAAAAATGTACCAACCCAAAAAGAATCTAAAAAAGAGTGGATATATGTACATGTATAACTGATTCACTTTGCTGTACACCTGAAACTAACACATTATAAATCAACTATACGCCAAAAAAACACAGTATACCAACCAAACACAGTATAGCTCCTCACTGAAACATTTGGTTAAAAAAAAAATGTAATGTTTATGAGTCTATTGGAAATGTGAATACTAACAGGATATTTTATGACATTAAGAAATCATTGTTATTTTAAATTTGTGATTATGGCATTGGGAGTTTTTTTTGAACTCTTAGAAATACAGACTATTTACATAGAAAATCATATGATATCTGGACTTTTCTTCAAAATAATATGGGAAGGGGAAAAAACTGATGGGGGTATGGACGAGGCAGTGTTGGCCATTGATTGGATTTGGGGGCTTGGGTGTTAGGTATATGTTTATATATTTTTAACTGTTCTTTCTATATTTTATATGTTTGAAATTCTGCACAATAAAGAAGATGTTTATATTAAAAGAAATTTAGAAAGCAAAATTGACATAATTTAATAATAAATCGAGAGAGGGAGGTGTCAGAGATGACCCTGGGTTCTGATTTTTGTGCCTGGTTCTAAAATGGTACCCTTCGGTGATTAGAAAACAGTGAGCAAGAACACTGTCTATAGAAGAAGGCCATCCGTCTATCTTGGACATGTTGAGTCTGAGGTATTTCTGAGACAACCAAGCAAAGTGGAACTAGTAGGCAGTTAGACAGGCACATCTGGAGCTGGGTAGAGAGATATGGGCTAGCAGTGTGCGTTTAAGAATCAATGGCTTGGGTGGTCCAGTGGTAAAGAATCTGCCTTCCAATGCAGGAGATGTGGGTTCGATCCCTGCTTGGGGATATAAGATTCCACATACTGCAGGGCAACTAAGCCCGCGTGCCACAACTACTGAGCCCACGTGCCACAACCAGAGAGAGAAAACCCACACGCCACAACTAGAGAGAAGCCCATGTGCCATAACTAACACCCGATGCAGCCAAAAATAAAAATAAATAAATTTTTTTAAGTGCATTAAAAAAAAAAAGGAATGGCTCAAAGAGTTTATGTGCGTAGACAGGTCTGCCTGGGCACCAGTTCTTAAACTTGAGCAAGGGTCTGAATTACCTGGAGAGTTCATTTAAACACAGATTGCTGGGCCACTACCCCAGAGTTTCTGAATCAGTAGGTCTAGATATGATTTAAGAATTCACATTTCTAACAATTTGACAGGTGATGCTAATGCTGCGGTCTGGGGACCACATTTTTGAGACGCACTGGTCCAGGAAGATAGTATAAACACTAGTTCTCAACCCTGCATGCACATTGAGAATGTCAGCAAAGACAAGGGAGAGAGTGTTTCAAGTTTGATCGAGTACTCAACAAGTCCAAATGCTGCTCAAAAGTCCAGTAAGATGGGGAATTCCCTTGCAGTCCAGAGGTTAGGACTTGGCACTTTCACTGCCGTGGGCCCGGGTTCAATCCCTGATCGGGGAACTAAGATTCCACAAGCTGTGTGGCACACCCCCTCAAAAAAAAAAAATCTAAAGATGAGAGTGCAAATAAATATCCTCTGGATTAGCAACATAGAAATAATTGGTGACAGTTAAGAAGGTAGAGTGAAGGGAAGATCAAATTAGAGGGGATGAGAAATAAAGAAGGAGAAGCAAGATCAAAGAACTGTGAGTGCATCTAATATTTAGGTTTGAGAAGTCTGGCTGTGAATTCTGTGAAGAGGAAGAAAAATAGTGTTGTGGTGGGAGGTCAGGTGGGCTGAGAGCAAACAAAAGCATTAAGATCAAATCACTGAGACCAAAGCACCGCCTTCTTCCTTGAATTAAAAAAAAATATATTAGGGCTTCTCTGGTGGCACAGTGGTTGAGAGTCTGCCTGACAATGCAGGGGACAAGGGTTCGTGCCCTGGTCCGGGAAGATCCCACATGCTGCGGAGCAGCTAGGCCCGTGAGCCATGGCCGCTGAGCCTGCGCGTCTGGAGCCTGTGCTCCGCCACGGGAGAGGCCACAACAGTGAGAGGCCCGCGTACTGAAAAAAAAAAAAAAAAAATTAAACCACCAATTCCCCATCTGAAGATGAGCTGTATTTCAACAATTGCATCTTAAAGATCTAACGAGTCTTCAAAAATCAAAAGGATGTTGTGACCAGATTTGACAGTTATGAATAAAGCTGCTACAAACATTCAAAAAAAAAAAATCAAAAGGACTTTTTTTTTTTAAAAGGATGGACTTTAATTGTGGATATTCTGGCATCTTGTTGAAGAATGGGTAAGTCTACTGAAGCACAAGCTTCTTCCCTGACATCACAGGTCTTGGGAAGTTGCCATTCTACTAACTGATAAAATTGGCCCCCATATTCATTTATTTCATTAATCATGATTCATTCCTTAAACATTTATCAAATACCTATGACGGGCTAGACACTGTGCTAGGCTCTTGGATTAAAGTGGTGAATGATAAGAGGGAACTACAGTGGTAATTAGAAGAGTGTTGGAGAAATGCAGGGAGCTCTAAGAATCTATACCATGGGATCTAACACAGTCAGGGGAAACAGGGGAGGAGGCCTTGAATGAGTGGTTGTCAAAAAGAGAGCTGAATTCCATTTATATGAAACGTCCAGAATGGGCAAATCTGTAGAAGCAGAAAGTATACAGATTAGTGGTTGCCTAGGGCTGAGGAGTTGGGGAGGAAGGGAGAGTGGCAGCTAATGGTAAGAGTTTCTTCTTGGGGTTACGAGAAAGTTCAAAAATTGACTGTGTGGTGATGACTGCACAACTCTGCATATACTAAAAAACACTGAACTGTAACACTTTAAATGGGTGCATTGTATGGTATGTGAATTATATCTCATAATGTTCATGTATATTGTTAAAAAAACAAAACTCAGTAAATTTGAAGATCTAATTCAGTTTATTTGATTCCTGGATCAGGTAGCATCCCATCTAGCAATGAGAAGTGTGCTCTGAGGGGCTGTACAAAATGGAAGGTTTTATAGGAAGAAGGGGGGGGCAAGGGATGTTTAATAAAAGAATAGAAAGGATTATTTTTAGGCCAGGACACCTTCTTCTGTGGGGGGAAGTGACAGCAAGGGTTTCATCATGCAGACTGCATCTTCTTCCTGGGGTGGGATGGGGTGGGGAATGGAGAGGGTCCATGTGACAGATTATTATTATTGCTGACCAGAAACTTCCAAACTGGCTGATTAAGATTACATTCCTGGTAAAGGTCGAAACTGCAATTAGGTCAGGTGTTAAATCTAGGTTTGGTACCATGGGCTTTAGCAAAAGTGACGCCATTTGGGCTTGTGGTTTTTCTCTTTATTATTATTATTATTATGTTAATTATTTATTTTTGGCTATGTTGGGTCTTCCTTGCTGCGCACGGGCTTTCTCTAGTTGCAGGGAGCGGGGGCTACTGTTCCTTGAGGTGCACGGGCTTCTTCACTGCAGTGGCTTCTCTTGTTGCAGAGCATGGGCTCTAGGTTCATGGGCTTCAGTAGTTGTGGCACACGGGCTTAGTTGTTCTGTAGCATATGGGATCTTCCCAAACAAGGGCTCGAACCCGTGTCCCCTGCATTGGCAGGTGGATTCTTAACTACTGAACCACCGGGAAGCCCTGGTTTTTCTCTTTAAATACATATATTATGTAGAAGAGATGTGTCGACTGAGAGGAATTAGCTAAGGAACAATGTATACATATACAGAGGGAGTAATGTGTGCACTGGAGGAAAGAGTGTGGCATTTTAGAAGATGTGAAAAAAAACATCTGCATCTGGCATGTTCCTTGAAAGAGTATCATGAGAGTTGAAGCTGAAGCTATGTATTGAACAGGCCCACATTTGTAGCTGTGAAAGCCATGGTAAAAGTTTGAGATTTTATCCTAAAAACAATAGGAAGCATTGTTGTGTGATAAGATCACTATGCATTATAACTCCAGCTACCATGCAGAGAGTGAAGAGAAGGGTGGGGGGTATATTCGGGAAACCAGGTAAGTGGTATTACAGTTCTCTGGGTACAAGGTATTGGTTGGTGTCTTAGATTGTTAACGCAAGTTCGTGTGCCCGATGCACAGTGAGGCCAAACAAACTGAAACATTGGGGCCATGCAAGGAGATGAGGAGGCTCATGCCCTAAAAAGCCCCAGCTCCCCGAAGGTCAAAGGTCGGCAAAGCACTTTTAAAAGCCAGGGTGGCAGGGGGAGCCTCAGGGTATGTGATCAGCTTATCAATTCTCTGATTGTCTGACGGTGAGGCAGCAGGGTAGT
Organism: Physeter macrocephalus; assembly: GCF_002837175.3. NCBI lineage: Eukaryota > Metazoa > Chordata > Mammalia > Artiodactyla > Physeteridae > Physeter > Physeter macrocephalus. Next base: position 4,232,033 of record NC_041229.1, read on the forward strand.
GTCACAGGGGTTAACATTATCAGTCCTTAGGCTCCAGGAGGCCTGGGGCTATGTGCTCAAGGTTAACATCTTCCATTTGTTGGAGAGGGGGGTTTTTTACATCTGCAAAACAACTCAGGAAATGTGCATCAAATCCACTGTTATCTAGGTACTTCAGAGAGGAGCTAAAGCAGAGGGTCTGGGGGAAGGCCTGTCCTGGGAAGGGACGTCCCCATGGGGTCCTGCATAGTTACAAGATTAGGATGGTGGTCGTAGGAATGGACGAATTCAGCAGGACTTGTTGACGGGTTGGAACTGAGATGTGGTAGAGTAGTGAAGTAGCCAAGCTGACATGCTCAACTGGATGGATGATGAAATGGGAATACTAGAAGAGGTGCAAGTTTCAGGGTCGGGGAGCAAGACTAATTTTGTTAATATAGTTGGAATGATCTAATAGGGGAGCAAGGGTGCTTTGTGCAGTAGTGAGTTCTCCTCTATTGGAATTATCCGAGTTGGACTAGAGCTCTTTCAGTTAAGTGTCCAGTGTTCTTGCTCTGAAATAAGTTGTGGACTAAGTAACTAAGTTCCCATTCAGCCCTTATGGTCTACCACAAGCAAGTGCCATTTCTGCCAGAATTTGGTCCCCCAAACAGCTCAGGGCTGAAATAAAACCCTCTTCGCCTGGAATTTGAATTCCTCAGAATCACCTACACCAGGTTAATAATTAAAGGTTCCTCATAACTGTCTCCGTTTGTTTCACCTGTGTGCAGGATTCTGGTTTCATAAAATCCTCCCAGCAGTATTATTTAATCTAGTGTGGAAGAAAGGTGTATATATTCCACCAGCCCAAGGGCAAGTCTCTACTAGCCCAGGAGAAGGTGGGAGGCTGCAGACGCCACAGAAAGTGACCCTGCCCAAAGCCAAAACAGAAGACAGGACTCCTACAAAGTTAATCTTTGTATATTTTCTCACACCCTATCCAACCATCTAGCCCTGTGCCCTCAGGGTCCCACAGCCATTGGGTGGTTAATTGATCCTCCAGTCCCAGGGAGGGGGTGGGGTGAGAGGATGATAATTTTTAAATATAAAATGAAAAACAGAAAAGTACAAAAAGGGAGGAAACGGAGAAGAGACAAGAGAGTAATACAAGAAAAGCTGTATTTTGTGCCAGGGCTGCCACCTCAGTCCCCTGGGAAGCAGTAAGGACTTGCCTATAGAGGTCCCTTATTGACTCTCCGATTAAATGCCCTAGGAGAGGTCCGCGGGGGATTTGTTTGACTGCCTTATTCCCACCCTGATTCTTCTCCAGTTATTACCTTGTGCACTTGCTCTAACACACACCAGGCCCTTCCTGAGACTTGCTCTGTCGCTGCCGTTCCCCTCCCAGGGTAAGCATTCGCCTTCTTTTTCTTCTCCTTCTTCAAATCTCAGCACAAAACTTTCTGGGCCTCATTCGCATCCTTTCCTCATCTCTGAAATGGGAATAATAAAAATGATGGTGGGAATAACAGCAAACCCTACGTATTATGATTGCTGTGAGGATTAAACATTATATATACTTGAAAATCTTTTGGAAACCGCAGAAGATTATACAATTTGACGTTGCTTTTTATGGCCTTTATTTCTCACGTATATACTTGAAAATTCTTGGAAAACGCAGAAGACTATACAATTTGACGTTGCTTTTTATGGCCTTTATTTCTCACGTAGACTTCGGTGGCTAGAAAGAGGGGGTGCTAGGGTGCTGGGGTGCTTGTCTCTCAGTGAGATCAATGCAAGACGTTGCCAAGTGTTTCAGAAGAAAACGCCACTCTACTTCAGACGGGGTGCCGGCCCACCTTGCACAAAGCCCTTTGGAGAAGTTTTTCGGCGCAAAAGCTGAAGGCGTGGGAAAACACAGCATGCAGCTGAGGAGCCCCCCGGGCGCTCAAGGCCGCACCCCCTCGGCCCCCGCGCGGCCGGCAGACTGGCCTGGGGAGCGCTTCTGCCAGCTGTCCAGGGCGCCCCTCCGGGCCACCGGGCCCCGTCCGAGCGCTCGCCCGCCGGGCCGGGGACGCTAGGGGTTGGGAGTCCCCCGAGTTTTAACACTTTACGCGATTTTGCAGTTGACCGAGAACTCTCAAGCCCCCCGCATACTCCCTCGCCGGAAAACCAGGTTACTGGCGGTGGAACCAAATGAGACTCCAGGTGTGGAAGGAACAGGCATATTTGGGGAGCGGCTCTAGGTGCCCCCCGTGTTGGGGGAATGAGATGGATTTCACCAGTCATTTCAAAACCGCACCTCCCGCCGGGTGGCCCAGGGAAATTCTAGAACAATCCTCGGGCGCCGAGAGGACGCCCCGGGCTGCAGAGGCCGCAGGGAGCCGGGCACCGGCCGGGCTTGGCTGCCTGTGGGGAGGCGGGCGCGGGAGCCGGCGGCGCAAGGCATCCTCACCTGTCCGGGGCCGCCTCTCCGCAGGCGTGTTTCCGCGTGTGAGAAATGGGCTGACTACCAACGCACCCTCTCACCGAGAGAAAGCGTCTGGGGTGTTCCGGTTCAGCGCCGCTACAGAAACCACTCGAGAAAACAGGAGTTTGTTTCGGTTTTACCTCAAAGAAGGAAAAAAAAAAAATGCAAGAAGCGTGCACCGTGCGCAGAAATGCTTGTCAAGGTTAGCGGGAAGCCGGCTGAGCGGACGGGAAGAGGAAGGGCGAATTGGCCAGGGCCTAGGCGGCCTGTGAAGGTAACTCTACACGTGTTCACGAAGGCACGAAGATGCACGGCCCCTGTCAAAACCCGCGGGTGCGTCGGGAGACAGAGCTCAAGCGACGGCGACCGGGAACAGCCTCCTCTGCGCCTGCGCAGTACCCGCGTTCCCCCCGCCCCGAGTTCACGCCCCGCCCCCGAGCTCGCTCCGCCCCGCCCACTTGCCCTCCTCCTCCCCAGCCCGGCCGCCCGCGCAGAGCATTGTGGGACACAAACAAAGTGCCCCCAAACAGGCTGGAGTGAGCGGAGCGGCAACCGCGGCGGCGCCGGCCCGCACGCGCGCGGCGGCGGCTCCCTCCCAACCTCCCCCTCCCCCTCCCCTCACTCCCCTTCCCCTTCCCCACCCCGCCCCGCCGGGAAAACGCGAGCCGTCGCCGCGCTCCCCAAACCGCCGCCTGCCCTCGGCCAACCGCCCCCAACGGCCGCCCGCGCGCGGCTCGCCGGGCCCCCTCGCTCCTCCCCCTCAGGCCCCCAGAGCGCTCCCCTCCCGCCGCCTCGCACTCTCCCATCTCGCAGGCACGCCGCTGCTCGGGGCCGCCATGCCCCTGCCGCAGGCTGTCCACGGGCCTAGGCGCGGCGGCCCGAGATAGGGTCTCCTCCGCCTCCTGGGGGAGGAGAGAGGGAGCGGGCCGCGCGCTCCGCCCCCTCCCCCCGGGCTGCCGCCGCCACCGCCGCCACCACCCCCTCGCCGCCTCAGCCTGGCGGGGAGGAGGAGGAGGAGGAGCAGCAGGCCTCCGGGCCCTGGCACCGCCGCCCGCAGGTAACGGGGAGGGGAGGGCAGGGCCGGCCCCTCTTCGCCGCCCGCGCCCTCGGGCGCGCCCTCCCAAGGGCTGACGCCGCGCGTCCCCCATCTGGGCGCTGGACGGAAGGGAACGCCTGGTCTCGTCACCCCCTCCGCGCCGGGAGACACCCCGCAGGGTCCCCTCAATGGCATCTAAGCCTTCGGGAAGGAGACTGGCCTTGGGTCCCGCCGTCCAGGAGAAATTGCCCCGATCTCCCAGGACGCCCCGCATCCGCACGCGCGTGTGCCCAGCACCCTAACCCCGAGGAGGCGGGGTGTTAGCGTCTCACCTGGCCGAGCCTGCAGCGCGAGACCCACTGTTCCCTCCTCTCCCCTGCTGCTTTTTTTCTCCGGTACTGGGAAGAAAAGGTTGGCACTTACTTAAAAAACAAAAAATGAAAACCTTTTTTCTTCCCTATCTGGGGATCAGTCTGCATCTAGTCATTTTCTGCTGGCCTAACCAGAAAAGGGTTACCTGTGAGTGAAATGACGAGTACGTTAAAACTGATGAAAGGAAGCATGCTTGTGAGTTGTATGAAGGTTAACCAGAATTTAGAGTAAAGCCCAGCAAGTCTGCTTTATTGGGACTGACTTATAGAAATGAAGGCCAGAACTTACATTTTTTTCGACGTATAAGTAGATTTTCTGTTGGTTAGGAAGACATTCTCTTTAACTTCCACTTATTTTCTTACTGTTTTATTCGGATAAGCGGCTAATACCAAAAGCAGACTTCACAATTTGATAGATACCAATAGTTTGGGTTGGTAGATTTTTTTTGCCTAGAGGGTTTCGGTCGGAATTATTGCATTTTAAAAAATATTATGTAAATCTTCATTTATACAGTTTCTTACCCCCATTACTTCACTTTCACTGCCAATGGATGTTTAATTTTACCTAATGTAGCTTCCCAATCATGGAATGTGGCAATAATGAAAGGAATGTTTTCCTATAGTCTTGTATTTTAGGATAATTGCATTAATTATGAAAACCAGATTTACTTATTGTGTGCAACACTGCTAGGCATTTTACATATCTGATGTGATTTTATTAGAACAACCTAATCACTTAAGATATTATTACTTGAGTTTTACAGATGAGACAAACTTAAGTGATATTAAGTAACTTGCTTTAGGCCACACTAGTTAGTGATAGAGGTGAGATTTGTATCCAGATATAATTCCAGTGTAGATGTGTTTTCTACCATTCCTCTCAGTACAGGTACACTTTTTTTAAACTTAATTATGAAAAATGTCAGTCTCTTTGAAATTGAGGGAAAAATGCAGTGAACACTGCAGTACCTAGATTCAGTGATTGACATTTTGCCATTGTCCCCCTCCTCCCTTTCTGTGTGTCTCAGTATGCAATCATTTGAAAGTAAATTGCAAACCCCACGACACGCCAGTGTTTCAGCATGGTTTCCTAAAACTAAGGACATTCTAACCCCAGTATCATTATCAGCACCTTTCTAAATTAACAGTCCATATGCAAATTTCCTTAGTATGCCAAGGTCTCTTTTGGGAAATCTACCCCTGCCCCCAGCATTGCATTTGTTGATTACGCCTCTAGTCCTTTTTTTAAAAGACGAGTACCCATCTTTTTTTATTCTGACAATTAACCAAACCACTTGCTTTATAGAATTCTCCCACTTCTGGGTTTGTCTGTTTCCTAATGGTGTCATTTAATTTATTCCTCTATCCCCCTAAATTTCCTGTTACTGGAAGTTAGGTCTAAAGAAAAGCTTGAGTAGCTTAAGGAAAACTTGATTTGGCAAGAATATTTGATAGATGATGCTGTGTACTTCATGTTACGCCATTTAGGAGGTATTTAACGTCAGATTGCCACACTGTTAAGGATACTAAATGTGACCACTTGATCAAAGTGGTGACTACCAGATCTGTTATAAAGATGTGGTTTCCCTGTTTGTGATTTGTACGTGATCTTGGAGTAATACCTTGACACCAAGCAAATACCTGTTTCTGCCTACCCTTTGCTCAGTGATTTTAGCACCCATTGATGACTCTTGCTTAAATCAGTTATTTTATTGGAGATTTTCTGTCAGGAAGATTTCCTTCATTAACTAGGAGTGAACTAAACTTCCTCCTAAAAATGCTAATGTTCTCCCTCCAGTTATCAGTATTCAGAGTAAAGAGCTGAGGCGATAGTCACCCCCAATGGTGGCAAATAAGGGTTTTTGGTATTTTTTCTTTTTTATGGGGAGAACTGTAACTGGGCAGGACCCCATGGGGCCTTCCCAGGACAGGCCTTTCCCCAGACCCTCTGCTGGCTCCTCTCTGAAGTACCTAGATAATAGTGTTTGATGCACATTTCCTGAGTTGTTTTGCAGATGTAAACCTACCCCCCTTCAACAAATGGAAGATGTTAACTCCTTGGCGACCTTGAGCACATAGCCCCAGGCCTCCTGTTGCTTAAGGACTGATAATGTTAACCCCTGTGACACCACCCTGCTGCCTCACCATCAGACAATCGGAGAATTGTGCACAAGCTGATCACATACCTCGCGACCCCCCCCTCCCTCACCTGGCTTTTAAAAGTGCTTTGCCGAAACCCTTCGGCGGGCTCGGGGCTTATTAGGGCATGAGCCACCTCATCTCCTTGCATGGCCCTGCAGTAAACCTTTCTCTGCTCCAAACTCCGATGTTTCAGTTTGTTTGGCCTCACTGTGTGTCAGGCACATGAACTTGCGTTAACAGTTTCACTATGGACTCATGGGTTTTAATTTATTCTTTTTTTTTTTTTAAATAACCATTACAGTCGTTTTTCTTCTTGATGATCTAACTGTCCCAAATTTGGACAGTAGGAACCTTTTCAAGCTGTCTCCTGTGTCTTTTTAATGCTGGGAGTGCTTTCTGGCACAGGATATCCCAGGCTTGCCTTGTTACTTTCCTTGTTCCAGTTCTGGAATGGGCTGTTAATCTAAGGAGTCTTGGTTCTTTTTAGTGAGAAATGGTGTATAGAAACCAAGATCTGGATGTTTGGCATATTCATTGCTGCTGGAGTGTCACTATTTCTAGGCCCTTTCAGAGGGGAGAACTAAAAATGTTTTTTTGCTTGTGAATCAAGTTCATAGTGATATATCCAAGTCAGATTTAACATAGCAGATTTTTCTTTAACTTCTTTGATTCTATATTGGTCTCTTTTGTCTTAAACAAAAATCTTGGTTCCTAATAAAATTAACATACTTGCCTTATCCTACTATGTATACTTAAAATCATTTCAAAATTATCATACCAATATCATTACTAACAATAAACTGAGTAAAGTTTAAGATTTCTTTGCATTTATTTTTGTCCTTAGAATATATTACATGAAGGCTGTATAATCAGAGTATTTACTGTGTTCAGAAGTCACTTGAAGTACTTTTCTCTGTTTGGTTATACTGCCAATTTGATATGGTTCATTGGTTTCATTTTTTATCTTAAGGTTTTCTTTTTTAAACTTTATTTTCTTTTCCGAAAGAAACAACTTTTTATTGAAGTGTAGTTGATTTACAGTGTTGTGTTAGTTTCAGGTGTACAGGAAAGTGATTCAGATATACATTCTTTTTCAGATTCTTTTTCTTTATAGGTTATTACAAGATACTGAATATAGTTCTCTGTGCCATACAATAGGTCCTTGTTTATTTTATATTATTTATTTATATTATTATTATTTATATTATTTTATATTTAGTTATGTGTATCTGTTAATCCCAAACGCCTAATTTTTCACCCCCCCTTCCCCTTTTGGTAACCTTTGGTAAGTTTGTTTTCTTTGTGAGTCTGTTTCTATTTTGTAAATAAGTTCATTTGTATCACTTTTTTAGATTCCACACATAAGTGATATGTGATATTTGTCTTTGTCTGACTTACTTCATTCACTTAGTATGATAATCTCTAGGTCCGTATATGTTGCTGCAAATGGCATTATTGTTTTTTATGGCTGAGTAATATTCCAGTATGTGGAGGGGTGTGTGTGTGTGTTTGTATACACACATACTACATCTCTTTATCCATTCATCTGTCAGTGGACATTTAGGTTGCTTCCATGTCCTGGCTATTGTAAACAGTGCTGCAGTGAACATTGTGGTCCATGACTCTTTTTGAATTATGGTTTTCTCAGGGTATATGTCCAGGAGTGGGATTGCAGGATCATATGGTAGCTCTATTTTTAGTTTTTTAAGGAACCTCCATACTGTTCTCCACAGTGGCTGCACTAGTTTATGTTCCCACCAACAGTGTAAAAGGGCTCCCTTTTTAAATTTTATGTTTGAGTGTATAAAATATATACAAGGTTCAAAAGTCAAAATAATATTTTAAAAGTATGCTTAAAGAAGACTCACCCAAATTAGTTTTTAAGATGAAGTGTTCTTTAACTTCGTCAACCCTTTTAATATCTAATCTCATAAATCTTGACTGCAGTGGGCAAAGTATGTTACTTATGTGAAGCAATATAGGAGTACTTTTAAATTTTGCAATTCGAATCTGATTCCTCTGGCAAAGAGAAAGCACTAGACTAATCTTTAGCGGTGAGCAGAGAAGTAGATTTCAAGCTTGTTTTTGCAAGCTTTACTTTGAAAATCATATCTTTATTGTTTGGTCAATTTTTTTTTTTTTTTTCCTTTCGGCTGCAGGCTTGCGGGATCTTAGTTGCCCGACCCTGGGCCCTGGCATTGAAAGCCCGGAAACCTAATCACTAGGCCACCGGGGAATTCCGAAAAACATGTCTTTAAAGGGGCATGTAGTTGGAGTTGGCAGAGTTTTATGAATCCATCTACTTACATGTCACACAGCAAAACTGACATACATATGCTATTTGCAATTGTGAAAGGTATTTGGATATATGATCAGTGAGGATAGCACTTTTTTTTCGATTGGGCAAAATTTGATAGAAATTATAATTATGCCTTCAAATGAGAATATAAAAGGGAGCAATCAGTGGTTGTCTAAAATAAATAGAATACAATTACGCAGTTTATAAGCTGCCTATCACCCAGGAAAAGTTGTGCCCACTGTGTGTTTCCCTCTGTGTACACCATCACTGCTTTTGGTAATAGAGCAAACATCTCTTTCCTTCAGGAAGTGGAGTGGGAAAATGAGGAATGCATATGCTTTGGTCCCATTTGCCTTCATTCTGTCTTTAATCTTGGTAAAATATACTACCCAAGATTAGAACACATAAGGTGATGAAAAAAATGCCACAAAGTGTAACATAGGTATATACACTCACATAGCAGCTAGAGCTTATTGTGGTAGACTGAGTGGGCTAATACAGTGATGATAATTGCCGACATTTGTTGAGCCCTTTTAAAAAGGTAGCGCTGTGCTAGACATTTCATACATCATCTCATTCACATCTCACATTAACCCTTTGTTATTGCTGCTGGTATCTGCAAATAAGGAAACTGATATCCAGGTTTCAAACTCAAGTCTGTCTTCAGTGTTTCACTTAACTACTTTGCTGCACCTCACAACTAAATATATGTCATAAAATTGGATATATTTTCGCTCAGCATGAATCAAATTAAAGGAAGTACATGACTGACATTAGTCCTATAGCAGCACTGAAGATTGCATCTAAAATTTTCCTAATAAAATGTTGGAGGTTTTAATTTTTAAAAAAATTTTTATTTATTTACTTATTTATTTGGTTGTGTTGGGTCTTCGTTGCTGCACATGGGCTTTCTCTGGTTGCATCGAGCGGGGGCTACTCTCCGTTGCGGTGCGCGGGCTTCTCATTGCAGTGGTTTTTCTTGTTGCGGAGCTTGGGCTTTAGGCACGCAGGCTTCAGTAGTTGTGGCTCACGGGGTCTAAGTGTGCAGGCTCAGTAGTTGTGGCACATGGGCTTAGTTGCTCCGTGAGATCTTCCTGGACCAGGGATCAAACCCATGTCCCCTGCATTGGCAGGCGATTCTTAACCACTGCACCACCAGGGAAGTCCCCAGTGTTGGAGGTTTTAAACTTTAAGTCTTCCTAGCCTTGTAAAGGATAAAACTCTTGTTATTGAAAATGGTCAAGCATCAAAGACTGTTGTAAAGGGGTTTCCTTCATTAGTTGGGGGATCCTAATTAATTTGGCTTCTTCCAACTGTAATTTTTTAATATCTTTATTATATATATTGAATGTGTGTGTGTGTGTGTGTGTGTGTGTGTGTGTGTGTGTGTGTGTGTGTTTTCCCCTCCTGTGGTTTCCTGGTATTCTGTAGACTATTGAGCATGTCTTTATATAAGGTATAATGGGATGTTTTTACTTTAAATGCAACCGCATTCATGACTGAGACAGTTTTCCCTGTACCTCAGACTGATTGCTTGAAATTTATCTCCTGTTAAGCTGAAAGCCACATTAGTTTTCCTTTGTTCTTTATATCAGAAGTACTTCACCCCATTTTAGACACTGAGCTGGAAATCTCTGGATTCTTAGTCACAGGATCTAAAATAAAATAGTGATTGCATATGTGTCTTTAAAAATATAAAGATACATTAAATTTATATTACACTCTTGCTTGAAGGGCACATTGAATATTACATTAATTTCTTCACTAACATTATTATTAAGGCCACAGGTGACCTTAGCCAGCACATTTTTATATAACTGATCATGGAGTACATCACTAGCTTATATCATTGTGGTATTTCACATTGATAACTGTCTTATAAGAGTGAAAGTTGATGGATGAAACTTATTAATGTCTCACTTTTCTAGGAGAACATCTTCTTTGTCTCCATATTGAATGTTCTTCCATTTTAATAATTGTATAGCTTTAAACTTAAAAATTACAAATGTTTGATACTCCAAGAATTTGTAATTTCAGTATCTATATTGTTATTCTTCTATAGGTATTCAATGGTATGTATATGTATTTTTTTTTTATGTTGACAAGATTTGCTGTTTACTTGGTTTTGATAATTTTTGATGCATTCAGCATAAGTATTGTACAAACATCTTCAGGTACCGTGTAACCAAGACTTTGAATCTTTGGAATCAGGATTTTGTGGAACTGCTACCCTCGGGCTTCTGAAATGACTTTAGATCATTTCTTTTTTTTTTTTTTTTTTTTTGCTGTACACGGGCCTCTGACCGTTGTGGCCTCTCCCGTTGCGGAGCACAGGCTCCGGATGCGCAGGCCCAGCGGCCACGGCCCACGGGCCCAGCAGCTCCGCGGCACGCGGGATCCTCCCGGACCGGGGCGCGAACCCGGTTCCCCTGCATCGGCAGGCGGACGCGCAACCGCTGCGCCACCAGGGAAGCCCCATAGATCATTTCTTTTAAAAAGGATTTTCTCGGGCTTCCCTGGTGGCACAGTGGTTGAGAGTCCGCCTGCCGATGCAGGGGCCACGGGTTCGCGCCCCGGTCCGGGAGGGTCCCGCGTGCCGCGGAGCTGCTGGGCCCGTGGGCCGTGGCCGCTGGGCCTGCGCATCCGGAGCCTGTGCTCCGCAACGGGAGAGGCCACAACGGTCAGAGGCCCGTGTACAGCAAAAAAAAAAAAAAAAAAAAAAATGATTTTCTCTAATTCAGATCTTCACCAAGTATCTGATCTTCACCTACTGTTAGCAAGCAAGCCTATTCAGAACTACCCTCTATTAAATGTTAATTTTATTCACTTTGATAAAATTAGTAAATTCTTTGGTCCAAACAAAGAAAATAAACTGTAAGAGTTTTCGGGGACTTGAGGCATACTTACTTTGCTTCCATTTCGTTTTTCTCTTTTACTGGTGTGTTTACTAGCTTGTGTGTGTGTGTGTGCTTTCTTCCATTTTTACCTTTTTCTCCTTTTTTTTTACATTTTGACTATCTGGGTTTTACTTTTTCCTTTGCTTTTGCTTTTCTTTCTTTTTGCTTTGGATCACCCAACATTGCTCATTTCCTTTTTGTGGCTTTCCATTACTCCATGAGGACAGTTTCTTTTATCTTTGGTGCCTTTTATGTGCCATATGAAACTATACCCTACTTCTGTGAGAATTGTTTCAATTTACAGGAATAACTGCCTCTGTTTTTGGCCCACCTGGTATGTTTCTGCCTCTTTTCTTCCTCCTTCCTTCAACTAGGTTCACTTAGCTTTACTTTGAGAGGCAGTTCAGTGTAAAGCATCACTGAGCATACTGCCTAGGTTCAGATCTTGACTCTAGTGTTTACTAATTTTATGGCCATGGGCTGGTTCCTTAACTTCTCTGTGCTTCATATTCCTTGGTTAAGTGGAGATACCAAGTGATACCTATCTGAAAAGGTTGTGTGAAAATTAAATTATTTAATATGTAAAAAATACCTAGAATAATGCTTGGTACATATTGAGTACTATGTAAGTATTAACTAATGATTATTACTGCTTTTTTTAAAAAAATGGTTCAAAGCCATTGATTATTCTTTAACAGTTTCTCGAGATATACATAACTCAAAAGCCATAGATTATTGACACTAGAAATTTGTGGTCTCCAATTTCATTGGGGCCTTCAGTGCCACCTAGCCATCCTTCTTTTCTCCTCCACACATTTTTTGCATATTTCATTTTCCTCAAAATTCTACTTTATGTCCTCTCTTGTCAGCAGTCTAACCTCTACCTATAACTTCAGAGACAAGTAAAAGCCAAAGCTATCAGAAAAGAACTCCCACTACTTCTTGTCACCACCCACCTATAAGCCTAACTGTAACTACACCCTTCCTTTCCTTTTTTCTTACACTGGGTCTCATTCTGTGTAAGGTTAATTCTTTTACTCAAGCACTGAATCCAGTTTCTTTCTATTTATCCAGGGATCTTACACTATCTGTTATCACCTGTTTTCTATATCTTTTCCTTCTCTGATTCTTTTCCACCAATACTCAAAACATTCTCTGTATATTTTACCACAATTTAAAAAAGCTTATCTGGGAGAAAAACCATTCTGTAGTTTCTCCCATTCTATACAAATATCGGTATCCTCCCTCGAGCCCTTATTTCCCTCCAGCTAACCCCCTTGCCCTATCTTTAGAGCCAAACTTCTTTAGATTGAATTGTCTACTCAAAATTTTCACTTCCTCATTTCTATATAGTCTTTATCTTTATTGCAATCTAGCATCTAACTCTACTGCCTCTCCTTTATGTGCTGTTTTAAGGTCACCAGTGACTCCTTGCGGATAAATTGAATAGACTTTATATCTTACTTGACCTATCAGCAGCATTTGACACTGTCAACCACTCCTCCTTGAAATGCTCTATGCCCTTCATTTCTGGAGCATTCCACCCTTTATGTGCTGTTTTAAGGTCACCAGTGACTCCTTGCGGATAAATTGAATAGACTTTATATCTTATTTGACCTATCAGCAGCATTTGACACTGTCAACCACTCCTCCTTGAAATGCTATGCCCTTCATTTCTGGAGCATTCTACCATCCTGGTTGTAACAGGGAAGAACAAAATCTGACTCCATGTTGGATCTGTTTCTTTTACTTTGACCTTTGCTTTCCATTGTTTTTGTTCTGTCTATAGCTATAGGCATACATAATGGCCTGCCCCTCTGCCTGAATGTTAAACTGAAGTGCCTTTGTTTAGCTCACAGGGAAACAATGACCTGCCCATCTGTGAATGGCTGCAGAAAAGAAGAAATTAACACATCCCCTCCCTGGGACTGGCCAGAACCAGGAGATATTTTGCAAGACTTACAGGTGCCTCTCTGTTCTGTAAAAGAAACTAGTATCCCCATCCCCATAAGATGGTACTCTAGGCCGCTAATCCGCTATCTTTTCGGACTCCCAGCTTTCCAAATAAAGTCACCCTTCCTTGCCTCAACACCTCGTCTCCTGACTTATTTGCCTGTCGTGTGGCAAGCAGAGTGAGCTTGGATATATCACTTGCCCAGGTTTTCCTTCTGCTGCCCCCTCACCCTTTTTTTCCCACCTCTTTTTCCCTTGGTCAGTCTAGCTAAAGACTTACCAATTTTGCTTGTCTCTTCAGAGAACCAAGTTTTGGCTTTAATTTTTTCTGTGATTTTTCTATTTTCTGTTTAATTTATGTCTGAGCTTTATTTCCTTCTATTTTTGGGGGGTTTGTCTTGCTCATATTCTAGCTTCTTAAAGTAGAAACCTAGGCCATTGATTTTTTTTTTAAATTGTAGTGAAATACAGACTAAAAATTTACCACCTTAACCATTTTTAAATGTGCTCTTCAGTGGTATAAAGTACATTCACATTATTATGCAACTATCACCACCGTCTATCTTCAGAACTGCTTTCATCTGCAAAACTGAAGTATAATTCTGTACTCATTAAACAATAACTCCCTATTCCCCTCTCCCCCCAGCCCCTGGCAACCACCCTTCTACTTTCTATCTATGAATTTGACTGCTCTAGGGACCGCATATAATTGAAATCCAACAACGTTTGTCATTTTGGGACTGGCTTGTTTCACTTAGCATTATGTCCTCAAGGTTCATCCATATCCTAGCACATATCAGAATTTCCTTCCTTTTTAAGGCTAAATAATATTCCATTGTACATATATACCACATTTTGTTTATTCATTTATCTATCGATAGACATTTAGCTATTGTGAATAATACTCCTGTGAACATTCATGTACAAGTATATGCTCATGTCTCTGCTTTCAGTTCTTTTGGGTATATACCCAGAAGTAGAGTTGCTGGATCATATGGTAATTCTATGTTTAATTTTTTGAGTAACTGCCATACTGTTTTCCATAGTGTCTGCGCTTACATTCCCACCAACAGTGCACAAGGGCTCCATTTCTCCACATCCTTGTCAACACTTGTTATTTTCTGTTATTTTGTTTTTTATAGTAGTCATTTTAATGAATGTGAGATGGTAGAGTGTGAGGTGGTAGGCCACTGATTTTTAGACCTTCTCTAATATATATATTTAAATCTATAAATTTTAATTTAAGCACTACTTTAGCTGCATTGTACAAATGTTGATAATGTATTTTCAGTATTTTACTCAGTTAAAAATACTTTGCAGTTTCTCTTGTTGATTCCTTCATCACTATGGGTTATTTAGAAGTGTGTTATATTTAAAATACAGGAAATTTTCTTGATAACTCATTGACTTCTAATTTTTTAATTGTGATTAGAGAACATACTGTGTGCATTCATTCCTTTAAAATTTATTGAGATGATTTGTCTTATGGCCCAGCATATGGTCTGTCTAGGTGAACATACCTTGTTGCACTTGAAAAGACTCTGTACCAGTGACCTTTGTGATATTGAAGATAGCCGACTCTAGCGACTTCCTTTACTTGCTGTTTGCATGGTGTATCTTCTAAAATACCTCTCTGTATTTAAAGTAGGTTCCCTGTAACGAACATGTAGTTGGGCTTGCTTTTTTAATTCTACTCTCTGCCTTTTAAATTGAAATGTTTATTAGTCCATTAAAATTTAATGTAGCTACATTTTACATTATTTTGAAAAGCAGGTGTGTATTAGTTTGCTAGGGCTGCTGTAACCACAAACTGGATGGCATGAAGAGAAACTTTTGTCTCAGTTCTGGAGGGTAGAAGTCTGAAATCATGGTGTTGGCAGGGTTGGTTCCTTCTAAGGGAAGGAACTTATGAGGGAAGGATCTCTTCTTGGCCTCTCTCCTTGCTTTTACTAGTGCCTTGGCTTGTGGCAGCATAATTTCAATCTTAACATGGCATTCTCCCTTTGTGCATCTGTCTTTGTATTTCACACTATATAAGAACATCCTAATTACCTCAGTTTAATTGGATTGCTTTTCAAAGAGCATGTTTCCAAATAAGGTAACATTCTCAGGTACTGGGGATTAAGATTTCAACCTATCTTTTTGGGGACACGCTTCAATCCATAAGACGCATATAAGGTTGGCAACAGTGCAAAAGCGTATTAGGTAAAGCCACTATACTTGTGTACATATTTTAAAGCATACATAATAGGACTCATGAGTACTTGGTAGGAACACTTAAAACACTCTTTAGAGAAACACAGAGCTCTTTAAATACTAATTGACTAAAACTGACTTGAATTTGATTTGCTTATGTATGGATCCAAGAGACTGAATAAGATACACCCTTTCTTCGAGCTTTCTGGTAAAAACGATTTGAGGTTAATAGCTGGTATCCCTTAAGTACTGTGATTGAATTCTTGTAAATGGCAACTGATGGGATGGGGAGAGAGAGGGGACTGTGAATTTTGAGTTTTCAGTCAGACAGACCTTTCTTCAAATCCTGGTTTTATTACTTATAGGAATATGGACAAGTTAATTTAACCTTCTGTTTCCTCCTTTATAACTGGATCTTAAAAATTCTTTTCCCAGAATTGTGAGACCAGAGTGTGATAAAGACACTTGGTAGGAGTTACTCAATGTATATTAACTTATTTTCCCTGGATATAGAAATTAATAATCAGCATGATTCTGTGGTTACCAGCAATGAGAAGAAATTCTAATAGTTTAATGTCACTGGTTTAATTGATTTATTGTTTAACTCCAGGTAAATCTCATTCTCCCTTCTTCTCAAAGCTCTGAACTAGAAAGAACTTCTATAGTAAAATGATTAAACCCTTTACTTGATTAAAAAGTGGCTAGTTATAAAAGTTAAATGACTTTTTTTTAAAAAAATAACTCAGATACAGTAATTCATTTGGAATTCTTCCTGAAAACTCAGTAAAGACTTAAGGAAGACCCTTGGGGATTAAACAGTTGTCACATAAATATCACATGCACTTTTATTAGTGTTCGTGTTCTCAAATATGAGTACTCATATGAATCCATTCTGAAAAGTGTGATTCCTTTCATGGAAAAATGTAGATATTTGTTTTTGCTTAGATTGACAACATAGTGACACGTTTTCTTAGAACAGAATTTAAAATATGAGGTGCTGTAATATTTGTCCAAAAAACTTGATTCTAAAGGAAATAATAGTGGAAAACATCTTATTTTAACAATAACTTTCTGGAGAAGGAAGTAAGTGAGTTGTAATTTTCACTACTTCACTCAGATTTCTGTGTAATTTTAGCATGAAGTTTTTTCTTCCATTCTTAAACCATCTATACTGACAAGTTTTCTATAAAACGTTTGCATGTTGTATAGGATAAACTCCTTAAAAAATACTTATTTCAGGTATTTTGCCTCAAGTTTTATTTTGTTGTCCATCATTTATAATTATATTTTTATTAATAATGTGAATGAACATAAAAGAATATGCTTATTCCAAAAGTAAGCACCATAAGTCACAAACATTTATTCAACTTTTAAAAAATGCCCTGTGTTTGGCAGTTAAAGAATATACACAGGCTCGACATTTTCCCTCAAATAGCATATGGATCTATAGGAAAGCAAAATCTGTAGGCAGCTAATTGATCACCTATTATACATAAAATACTGGTGAAAAGAGCAGTGATCCTTTTGTGGGCGTAAAGGGATGCCTAGTTGAGAACCACTGCGCTATAATAAGGAATGTTACTGATAAGAGTATAGCACATGTAAATGGTGTAGAGACAGAAATGGTTTAGAAATTCTGCTGGTGTGTCTACACAAAGACTTGTGCACAGATGTTCATAGCAGCTTTATTTGTAATAACCCCAAACTGGAAACAACTCAAGAGTTTGTCCTCTGTTAAATGATAACCAGACTGTGGTACATCCACACAATGGAATAGTACTCAGCAATAAAAATGAACAAAAATTCTTGAGCCTAACAACATGGATGAATCTCAAAATAATTATATGCAGTGAAAGAAGCCAGATGAATAAGAAAATATATACTGCCTGATTCCATTTATGTTAAAATTCTAGAAAATGCAACTAGTCTAAAATGAAAAGCAAGTTCATGGTGGGGGGGGTAGGGCGGCTGGAGGGAGAGATTGTGAAGAGGCACAAAGAAAATTATAGGAGTCATGGAAATGTTCCTTATCTTGATATCTGTGTGAAAACTGACCTAATTGTATGCTTTAAATATGTTTGGTTTATTTTACATCAGTTATACTTCAAGCATTTATTAAATGATTTTTAAAGAACATGGGTATAATTGATTCTAAAAATATACTGGAATTATCCTTGGAGAGACAGGACATATACCTGGTGAACCTAAATTGGTATTATATCAAATACCAAAACTGGTATTATATCAAATGCCAGATCAGTGGTCAAGACAGAAAATGCTACAGTTCAATGGAGGGAAAGGCAGCATAGTTTAATAATAAAATGAGGAGAGGATTAAAGTCAGAGTACTTGATTTTGAGGCCTTATTAGGCCACTTATTTTTTCTGATCTTTATTTTCTGTGATCTTTGAAGAATTTCCTAATCTACTTTATAAGATTTTTAAGATCCAAAGAAAATATATTTAAAAATACACTGTAATCTGAAAAGTGGCATGCAAATGGAAGGTATTGCTGATATTGAGAGTAGAAGGAAGAACAAAGTAGAGTAGTATTTGACCTGTTGAGAGCAATAAGGGAATTCCAAAATGAGACCAGAGGTGGGGAAGTGGAAATATGTATAGTATGTTCAGAGAATGAGTCAAAGATGAGTTTGACTGGAGCAAAGAGTTCGTGTTGGAGAGCAAGGAAGAAAAGATAACTAAAGCATCTGAAAGCACAATAGAGCAGAGAGAATATGAGATGTATAGCGAGAAAGACTAGCATCAGGATGTAAATTGCTGTTTAATTGCCTTATGGCTTTGGATAAGTCATTTATCCTCTGAGCTTCAGTTTCTTCATCACTATAATGGGAGGATAATAGTCTGCCTTATCTTGAGTATTTTATGTACTGAAATCAATTGATGTCCAATGATACATATATGAACATGCTGAAAAGAACTTAGTGCTGTTCAGAGTTGTACAATGTGATAGCTAAGGCATGAGGTAATAATTGCTGTACTAAAATGATTGGATTTTAGACAATGTGAACAATGGTGGAGGATTAACTCAAGATTGGTGAGACTAAAGACAAGGAGACCAATCAGGATGTTAAGTAGCCCAAGGTAGTGTGGCTAGTGGGGAAAAGAAAGGGTGGATTTGAGATAGGTCTTAGTGACCGAGTCTGTGTTAGGAGGAAAAGTGAAAGATAGAAGTTGTATTAGTTTCCTGTGACTCTTGTAATAAATTTTCATGAACGGGATGGCTTAAAACAACAAATTTATTCTCTGACAGTTCTGGAGACCAGAAGTTCAAAATCAGTATCACTGGGTTGAAATCACAATGTTGGCAGGTACCCACTTCCTCCAAAGGCTCTGGTGGGGTGGGGAATCCATTCCTTACCTCTGCTAGTTTCTGGTGACTGTGTAGGCATTCTGTGCCTTGCAGCCACATCACTCCAATTTCTGCCCGTCTTCCTATCACCTTCTCTGATATTGGTGTCAAATCTTCTAACCTCTCTCTTAGAACAATGCTAAAGATTGTATGTAGGAGCCACCTGGATATCCAGAGAAGTCTTCCTATTTTGGCATACTTAATCACACCTGCAAAGTCTGCCGTAAAAGTACCATTTGCAAATTCCAGGGAGTAGTTCATGGACATATTTTGAGGAGTGACCTTTTTTAGTTTACCACAGAAGTCAAAGATGACTGACTCCTAGGTTTGTCACTTTTTGGAATGTGGTATCATTGGCCAGAGAACTTCTAGAGGAAGAGTACATTTGTGAGAAGTGATGATTAATTCATTTGGACCTGTTGAAGTACCTATGGGACATCTGTATATGGATATTCATTTTGTGTATCATAGAGTTTTGAATCGAGTGACTTAAACACTAAGAACATTCACTATTTCAAACAAAAACAAAACAAATCCTAGAGTAAGACAGCTTCAGAGTTAGTTACTCAGCAACTCAGTGACATCATCAAGGGCCTCAATTCTCAACTTTTTGCTTTGCCATCTTTAAGGTAGCTCTCCTTATGGTTCCAAGGTGACCCCTTACAGTTCTAAGCCTTAAGTCCAGAAATGAAAATACCTAACTGGCTTGTTTTGTGTGCCTTTTTTTTTTTTTAATCAGCAAGGAGACCTAACCCTAACCCCTGAATCTCCCCAGCAAGCTCTATTCCTCTTAGCCAGATAAACATTTTAACGTTTTCTTGACTAACTTTTACCTAAATAGATCTATTATGTCTATGTTGCAGTTGGTCCTTTATGATTATCTTGACTGACAAGTGGATTTTACTACTCTTTGATGTGCAAATTTGAATATACAAAACCATCTTTCTCTGGCTTGGCTCAGATGTTTGAACAGCAGTCTATTCACCTTGCTGAGCCTTTTCTAAGTTCTTGTCTACAAATATCTAACCATCTCCTGATTTAACATTAAATGTTAAGGCAGTGGTTACTGTGGTGTGGGAACTGTCCTGAGATTCCCAGAAGCTTTCAGAGGGTACAAGAGGTCAAAACAATTTCATAATAGTATTAAAATATTGTTTGTCATTTTCATTCTTATTCTCATGGTGTACAGTGGAGTTTTCAAGAGGCTACTTGAAATGGGATATCACAACAGACTGAATGCAGATGCAGATAGGAGGATTCCACTGATATAATAATAATAAACCAGACTTGAAGAGATTTGCAAAAATCCATGCCACTCTTGCTTCTCTTTTGTTCTGAGAAAGTGTAGGTTTTTGAAAAATATGTTGTGCTAACATGTAATGGGCTTATTACTTTTTTTAATGAATGAAATTTTTGCATTTCTAAGTTTCAATGTATAATATGGTAATATTAGTAAATATAGTTCACATAAACAAAAGTTCTTTGGAATTCTCAATAAATTTTAAGAGTGTAAAGGCATCCTGAGACTAAAGAGTTTGAAATCTTGCCATCTAGTGTTGCTGCTACTCTAAACACATACTCAAAAGTTTTTTCCATTTTACTAGTTTCTTGTCTCCCTAGCTGTTGATTATCAGTTATCTCGTAGATATGGCATATTTATGTATTGCAGGATTTGTTGTGCGTACTTCAGAATCATTCATACTGCTCAGTGATTTATTCCATTCATGGGGGGGGCAGCATCCTTTCTCACTGTTTATTAGAATGTTTAACTCTGCGTTTTGTTTCCACCATAATCACATACTTCTCTTTGTTAAGTTTAACGGTTTTTGTGTTTATTGACCATGATGGATTTAATAGTATTCATAACTACCTCAAAACTAAGCACAGAGAGATAAACTAATGAAGACTAGAGCAAAGATTTAAATGACCATGCAAAACCATTATTATTGTCTCTTGGTAGTGGGTATAGTTAACACTCTTGCTCTGGAGAATGACTTTGAATTATCAATAAACATTTATAAGTTGGGGAGTATCTGTAATTTTTCTGAATTTGCCTATGAAGGGAGAGTAGCTAAGGGAAGATTTCCAGGTTTTGACAGGAGATGGTGAATCAAAAATGAGTGCTAGATTTAAAGCTCTGGGTGACTGGATAATTGAAAGCATCTATCATTAATAGAAGTCCTGTTGTGGAGTATCAGTTGAGGAGAAAGAATTTGAGTTCAGTTTCTGACAGTGAATATGAAGGATGGCAAACACATTCAGATGGAATTGTCTAGCACTCTAGCTCATCATAAGAGGTCCAGAATTGGAGTTCAGGAAGGATGCTGGGGTTAGAGATTTGAGATCGATTCAGCCAAAGGTGAGAGAGTCAGACCTATCAATAAGGATACTTCATCTGTTACTCAGTGCTGTATCACATTCTTGTGTGTATACTATGTGCTAGGCACTGGCTGCTTCCCATGTACTCATTTAACCCCTGCCACATTTAACTTGTGTAAGGGCATCCAGTCAGTTCAGTGATATAGTCATGATTAAGATCCAGGTTTGTAGAGAAAGATAAATACTGTATGGTATCGCTTATATGTGGAATCTTAAAAAAAAAAATACAACAAACTAATGAATATAACACAAAAGCAGACTCACAGATATAGAGAACAAATTAGTGGTTACCAGTTGGGGGGGCAATATAGGGGTGGGGGAGTGAGAGGTACAAACTATTGAGTGTAAGATAGGCTCAAGGATGTATTATACACCATGGGGAATATAGCCAATATTTTGTGATAACTGTAAATGGAAAGTGACCTTTAAAACTGTAAAAACTTTTTAATTAAAAAAAAAAAAACAGGAGTTTTCTGGCTGTCCAGTGGTTAGGGCTTGGAACTTCCACTGCAGTGGGCATGGGTTCCATCCCTGGTAGTCAGGGAACTAAGATTCTGCAAGCTGCATGGTGCAGCCAAAAAAAAAAAAAAAAAAACAGAGATAGACTCACAGACATAGAAAACAAATTTCCGGTTACCAAAGGGGAGAGGTGGAAGAACAAATTAGAAGTATGAGATTAACAGATACAAACTACTATACATAAAACAGATAAGCAACAAAGATTTACTATGTAGCACAGGGAATTATACCCAATATCTTGTAAGAACCTACAATGGAATGTAGTCTGCAGAAAAACCTTAATCACTATGCTGTATCCTTGAGACTGTATCCTTGAAACAAAATATTGTAAATTAACTATGCTTGAATAATAAACAGGTTATAAAACAACAACAGCAACAAAGATCCAGATTTGTCTGAACTAAAAAGCAATTGCTCTTCCTACTATATAAGCTGTCTCTAGGCACCATTAATATATTAATTGATAATTGAGTATAGTGAAATAAATAATGCTTAGTTATACATGAGGTGGAGAAATCTGTTGTTGGATTTGGGCAATATGAAAAGACTTCAGTTCTTTTAATTAATGCATTCTACTGTGTCAAAAGACTCAATGTATTTATCCTTTTAGCAATTTTCTATAGTTCAAAGGGGTGTGGATACTAAGAGTATCTATCTATGGCATATCTAGAATTTAAAACCTTAATAGGAATTAAGGAGTTATGATGTAAGATATATATATTGCTCATTGGGGAGATTTGAGGTAGTAAGTTTCTAAGAAAATTCAAATTAATAGGTTTTTTTTAAGACTTTATTGTAGATTTCTATATTTATAGATTGAAGAGTTGTAACTATAAGCATGTATTTTTCTGGTACATTCAGATAATCACACTAGGCTAATGTTTGGTATTTTCACAGTCACCTTTTCCTCTTTAGGTTGTTTTGCAGCAAAGACTACAACTAAACCTCAGCTTTTAAAATTCTGGCCCAAGAGTAATTTTTTTCTTTATTTCAAACATCATTTTGTTATAGAATTTGCCTAACTAAATCATTTGTTTGAAAATTTAGAAAGGTATTTACTTGAATGAGTCATAACCTTTTCCCATCCCAAGCTGTTTCCAATTGTTTCCTATATGGAAACAATTATTCTTGTACTATTATCACATCAGTGGAAAGAGTACTTGTAATTTAGGAATACTGGCTCCAGGTCCTGTTTTTAACTGTGATTTTTGTACAAAGCAGTAGACTCCAAGAATCAAGTAATCTGAGCTCCACTCCCATCTTCCATTAAGTTATGACTGGTTAACGTTTCTGGGCTTTTTAGCATAGTATCTAGCACTTGATAATGTTTGGTGAACTGAACTTTTAAACACATAATCTACTAATATACCTTTCAGCTTTAAAATTCAAGTTCTTTCATTCTATTTTCTGAGGGTTTTTTCCCAGTTGAGGGGGGAAAAAAATTGCATCTTTTCAATCTATTCCTCCATCCTTTATCTCTTTAAGCTCTAAGATAATGTTCAAGCCATGAAACATTCTCTTATAGTATAAGAGAATGAAAACTATCAGTTCCAGAGACATACCTCACAGTCTGACATATGGTTCCTCTGGAGACACTTAACATAGTATTGACTATATCAAAGTGCTATGTTTTTCCATAGTTGTCTGTATCTTCAAAGATTGGTGATTTCCTGGATTGCTGTAGGAAGTCCTGTTCTTGACCAATTTGAGTCAGGGTCCTCAACGGACCAGATATTACCAGAGGTTTTGTGGTTGCTGTCTCTTTTATCAGTTGTGAGTTAAAGCTAGAGCTATTGTAAAGAACCATTACTAATATACAGTACCATTAATAGTTTGGCAATTATGAATTATTTAAGTGTGATTATTACAATTACTTTTATTTTATCCATGAATAAATTTTTAATGAAAAGGATGAGTAAGCAAAGTGTGAGTTGCACTTCCATATTGCCTATAAGCAAGAATGATTCAATGAAAAAATTTGCAGTAACAACATACAATGTAATTCTATAAATTTTACCTACCAATGTGCTGCCTTTTTAATATTATCTGTGGAGTAGAGAATCAGAAAAAAAAATCAAGATTCCTTCTCATTGTCAAATAAACTCAATTTTTAAAAGTGAAGTTGAACATATTAATTTATTTTCTTTATATAAAAATAAAGTTTTTTTATTTATTTAAATGATGAACTTATTTCTTACACACTTGTTAAAATCCTTTTGGGAATACCATGCCAAAGTAAAGTCTGATGCTATTTGCTTTTATTCTCTGCAGTTCTTTTTTTTTTTTTTTCTGCAGTTCTTTTGAGGGTTGTCAAAATCTGGCCTTGTCAATGAAGAAGTTTTAGAAGTAGGTGATGGTGCTGTCTGCACAGCAGTGTGAATGTACTTAATGTCACTGAACAGTACACTTAAAAATGGTTAGAATGGCAAATTTTGTGTTATATATATTTAACACAGTTTTTTCTTAACATCTTTATTGGAGTATAATTACTTTACAATGGTGTGTTAGTCTCTGCTGAATAACAAAGTGAATCAGCCATACATATACACATATCCCCACGTCTCCCTCCCTCCCTATCCCACCCCTCTAGGTGGACACAAAGCACCGAGCTGATCTCCCTGTGCTATGCGGTTGCTTCCCACTAGCTATCTGTTTTACATTTGGTAGTGTATATATGTCCATGCCACTCTCTCACTTCGTCCCCCAGCTTACTCTTCCCCCTCCCTGTGTCCTCAAGTCCATTCTCTATGTCTGCATCTTTATTCCTGTCCTGCCCCCTAGGTTCTTCAGATTTTTTTTTTTTAGATTCCATATATATGCATTAGCATATTTGTATCAGTTTACATTCCCACCAACAGTGCAACAGGGTTCCCTTTTCTTCACACCCTCTCCAGCATTTATTGTTTGTAGATTTTTTGATGATGGCCATTCTGACCGGTGTGTGGTGATAATGATACCTCATTGTAGTTTTGATTTGCATTTCTCTAATGGTTAGTGATGTTGAGCATCCTTTCATGTGTTTGTTAGCAATCTGTATATCTTCTTTGGAGAAACTATTTAACACAATTTTTTTTTAAACCTGAATTTTTTCCCATGGAGGTGTATCATATATGTGAACATCCTTTCATGTGTGATATGGCTAAATAAATAAAATTAAAATACTGGTGGTAATTGCCAACTTGGAAAAGAGAAATGTGAACAGTTTAAAGTGGTAGCCACTCTTACTTAAGATGATACAGAACTTTATGATTGTGGTAACTTCTATCAAATGATTTTTAAGTATTAGAAGGCTGTGGAACTAGATGACCTCCAAGATTGATCTCTACCTGGAGATTCTTTGAATTTGTGAATAAATCTTGCTTTCATTAGTTAAGTAGAGGATTAAAAAACTGTGGAAACAATCCAAATTTTTATCAACAGATGAATATATAAACAAAATATACGATGGGATATTATACATTCTTTAAAAAGGAAGGAAATTCTGATACATGCTACAGAATGGATGAGACATTATGCTAAATGAAATAAGCCAATTACAAAAGGACAAATATTGGATGATTCCATTTATATGATGTACCTAGAGTAGTCACATTCATAGAAGTAGAAATAGAAGGTTGGTTACCTGGGTCTGGTAGAGGGTGAAGAATGAGGACATATTGTTTGTGATGAGCACTGAGTCTTGTTTTGGGATGATGAAAAAGATCTGGACATAGTGATGATGGTTGTACAACAGTGTGAATGTCCTTAAAGCAACTGGACTGTACACTTAAAAATGGTTAAAATGGTAAATTTTATGTTATTTATTTTGCCACAATAAAAAAAACCCTTTATTAACTGTTAATTAAATAACTTATTAGATAATGTAGGTGTTTTCATTTATAATAGAGTTTTGGAGAACTTTTTTTTAATAAAGTGATATGGGCACATTATCAATACAGTAAAACTGCTTTTTGATATATTACTTGAAGTATGGTTAGTAAGACAGAGGAGCTGAATTTTCAATTTAATTGATTTAAATTGATTTAAATAACCACATGTCGCTAGTAGCTCCTTCATTGAACAGTGTAATTCTATATTTTCTTCATCCTTTTACTTTCAGCCTACCTATATCATTATATTTGAAGTGAGTTTCTTACAGATAGCATGTAGTTGGCTCATGGTTTGAAAATATGCATTCTACCAGTCTGTGTCTTAGTTGGTTTTATTTGGATTAGGTACATTCAAGGAAATTATTGATATGTTGAGGCTTAAGTCTGCCATTTTTTTGTTTTTATTTGTTTCCTCTGTTCTTTGTTTCTGTTATTTTCCTGCCTTCCTGTAGGTTACTTGTACCTTTCTGAGAATCCATTTTGATTTATCCTTAGTGTTTTGAATGCATGTCTTTGTATATATTATTTTGAATTTGCTCTAGGTATTACATATACATAAATAACTTATCACAGCCTACTGTTGTCAGTATTTTACCAGTCTGAGTGAAGGATAGAAGGCTTACCTCTTTTTGAAGTTACACTCCCCTGTTTATAATTGCATTAAATATTTCCTGTACATGCTTTGAGAATCACGTCATTGTTATAGTTTTTGCTTCAATTATGTGAAACAATTTAGAAAAGTCAGAGGAGAAGGAAAGACTATATAGCCTATACAGTTGACCCTTGAGCACGGCAGGGACTGGGGCACCGAACTGACCTTCTGCACAGTGGATAATCTGTGTATAACTTATAGTCAACCCTTCGAATCTGAGGGTTCCTCCGTATTCAAGGTTCTGCGTCCTTGGATTCAGCGAACCTTGATTCAGCTAACCGGAGATCATGTAGTACTGTAGTATTCACTATTGAAAAAAAATCCACATTATGAGTGGACCTGTACAGTTCAAAGGGTCACTGTAATTTGTTATTTTTCATCGTTCTTCCTTTCATTTCAAGAGCTGTCTGAACTTACTCTTTTTGGGTGGATCTGCTGGCATCTTATTCTCTAGTTTTCAATCATATAACAATGTCTTGATTTCCTCTTTATTCCTGAAGGATGATTTTTGTTCGCTATAGCATTCTTGGTTGGCAGTTCTTTTCTTTGAGTACTTAAAAAGTGTTGTGCCACTTCCTTCTGGCCTCATGGTTTCTGATGAGAAAGACTCCATTATTTTAATTGTTTTCCCCTTATAAGTAGGGAGTCATTCCCCTCTTGCTGCTTTTAAGATTTTTTCCTTTGTCTTTTCTGTTTCCAACAGTTTGCTTATGATGTGTCTGAGCATGGACTTCTTTGAATTTATCCTATGCATGTGTGTTGAGCTTCTTAAATCTCTAGGTATAGAGTTTTTGCCAAATTTGAGGAGTTTTCAGCCATTATTTTTTTCAGCCCCTGCCTCTCTTTCCTCTCCTGTCAGAACTCTGAAGATATCCATATTAGATCTTTTTTATAGTGCCATAGGTCCCTTAGGCGCAATTCATTATTTTTTCAGGCGCAATTCATTATCATTTCTCTCTGTTGTTCAAACTGAGTAATTTCTAATGTTCTATCATCAAGTTTACTGATTCGTTCCCCTGTCCTCTTCATTCTTTTGTTGAACTATCTCTTGAATTTTTTGTAACAGCTTTAAAATTAGTATACCATACCCTACATATTCACCCATTTAAAGTGTACAGTTCAGTGGCTTTTAGTATATTCATTGATTTGTGCCTCAATCACTGCAATCAATTTTAGACCATTTTCCATTACCTAAAAAATCCCTGAACCCCTCAGCTGTTACCCCCAAATTTCCCCACTCCCCAACCCTAGGCAACCACTAATTTACTGTCTCTCTAGATTTTCCTGTTCAGAACATTTCATATAAAAGGAATCATACAATATGTGGTCCTTTGTAACTGGCTTTTTCACTTAGCATAATGTTTTCAAATTTTATCCATGTTGTAGCATGTATCAGTACTTCATTTCTTTTTTGTTACCAAATAATACTCCATTGTATAAATATGCCACATTTTATTTGTCCATTCATCAATGATGGATATTTGGGTTGTTTTTACTTTTTGAGTACCGTGACTATTTTGCTATGCTGTATAGGTTTCTATGTGGACATCTCTTCACTTCTTTTGGGTGAGTAGAGTTGTTAGAACATATGACTCTGTATAACCTTTTAAGGAACTTCCAAGACTGTTTTCCAAGTGGCTGTGCCATTTTGTATTCCTAGCAGCAATGTATGAAGTTTCCTGTTTCTCTGTATTCTCAGCAACATTTGTCATTGTCTGTCTTTTTGGCAGATAACAACATCCTAGTGGGTGTGAAGTGGTATCTCATTGCAGTTACTGTATTGTATCTTTTATTCTTTTACTGACATTTTCTATTTTTTCATTTGTTACAGGCATGTTCATAATTATTCCTTAAAGCATTTTAATGATGGCTACTTTAAAATCCTTGTCAAGCAGTTAGAACATTTGTGTCATTTCAGTGTTGGCATCCATAGACTTTTCTTATTCAAATTGACATTTTTCTTGGTTCCTTGTATGATGAATGATTTTCTGTTGTATCCTGGACATTTTTGGATTTATGTTATGAGGCTCTGGATCTTACTTAAATCTTCAGTTTTAGCAGGCCTTCTCAGACACAACTCCAGCAAGGCAAGGGGAGAGCTCTGCCTCATTACTACTAGGTAGAGGTGAAAAAATACATGGTGGGGAAAGTAGTGCCTAGTTACTGCTGGTCAGAGTTGGAAGTTTGAGTTCCCCACTAGGCCTGTGTTGAACTACCCTGGTGAAAGAGGAGGAACACCTTGTTTAAGCTCCCCTTGTGGCCTCCACTGACTGATGAGGATCCTCTTTATCACTGGGCAGGGATGGAAGTCCGTACCCGCCTTGGCCTTCTCTGACACATACCAACAGGGGGCAGAGACACCTCGTTATGCTTGCAGAAAGGGAGACATCTCAGCTCCTCACTTGGCCTGTGTTGATGTGGTTGAAGTGAGTTTTTTCTGTGGTGTTCGACTGAGTAGAGCAATTATTGTCTTAAACATTTTCTTTCTTACTAGGCTTCCTCTTACCTTGTTCTTTGGCTATAAAGAGGTGGCTTTTCTTGGAACTTTTTTTTTGTCGGCACCTTCTGTCATTTGTTGGCCTTCTGGCTCTGTTCACCCAGTCCAGGATATAATAGGTAAATATAAAACTCAGAGGACTCACCAGTGTCATTCCTTGTGGGTCTACTATTTCTCTGTCTTTCAGAGTTGTCTTATGTTTATTTTATACGTAATGTACATAGTGCTTAACTGTACTAAGTGGAAGGAATAGAAAGAAGTGTTATATTCATCTTGGCCCAGAATCAAAACTCTCTCTTGCCCATTTTTCATGGGGTTGTTTTCTTACCATTGAGTTGTAAGAGCTCTTTACGTATTTTGGATAAAAGTTCTTTGACAGATGTGTGATTTGCAAATAATTTCTTCCAAGCTGGAGCTTGTCTTTTCATTCTCTTTTAATAATAGTGTTTTCACAAAAGTTTTTAATTATGAAGTCCATTTTATCATCTTTTTGCTTTTCATTGTGCTTTTGGTTTAATATCTAAGAACTCTTTGCCTAACCTCTGGTCACGAAGGTTTTCTCCTATCTTTTTTTTTTTTTTCGGGACGCGCGCGTCTCTCCCCTCTGGCCTCTCCCTCTGCGGAGCACGTGCTTTTGGTTTAATATCTAAGAACTCTTTGCCTAACCTCTGGTCACGAAGGTTTTCTCCTATCTTTTTTTTTTTTTTTTGGCGGTACGCGGGCCTCTCACCTCTGCGGCCTCTCCCTCTGCGGAGCACAGGCTCCAGACACACAGGCCCAGCGGCCATGGCCCATGGGCCCAGCCGCTCCGTGGCATGTGGGACCCTCCCAGACCAGGGCACGAACCCATGTGCCCTGCATCGGCAGGTGGACCCTCAACCGCTGTGCCACCAGGGAAGCCCTCTCCTATCTTTTTTTTAAAGATGTTATATAGTTTTAGCTTTACATTTAGATCTGTGACCCATTTTGAGTTAACTTTTGGGTGAAGGATGAGGTTTCAGTCAAGGTTTTCTTTTCATATATGGAATTTCAGTTGTTGCTAACATTTACTGAAATGACTTTCTTTACTCCATTGAATTGCTTTTGCTCCTTTGTCAAAAATCAGCCATGTTTATGTGGATATATTTTTGGATTCTCTTCTGTTCCATTGGTCTCTGTGTCTGTCCTTTTGCTAATACTACTCTGTTTGGATTACGGTAGCTTTATAGTAAGTGTTTAACTTAGTTTGATAACTTTAACTTCATTTTTCTCTTTCAAAATTGTTTTGTCCATTCTAGTTCTTTTTGCTTTGTATGTAAATTTTAGAATCAACTCGTCTGTACCTACAAAAAAAATCCTGCTGTAATTGTAATCGTGTTAAATTTGTACAACAATTTGAGAAGGAATGACATTTTTATTATATTCTTCTCCAATTCATGAAAATAATGTTTCTCCATTTACCTAGGTCCTCCTTAATTTCTTTTATCCATGTTTTATACTTTTCAGCATATAGGTTCTGTACATGTTTTGTTAGTTTTATGTTTAAGTTTTTTCTTGTGGGATTACTGTAATGATATTGAGGGTTTAAAATTTTTTTAAAATTAAATTTAGATTTCCTATTGTTCATTGCTATTGTATAAAAATACACTTGACTTCTTCATGTTTACCTTGTGTCCTGTGACTTAATAGTTGTAGAAGTCTTTTTAAAAATTTTTTTATTGAGGTATAGTTGATGTACAGTATTATATTGTTTCAGGTATACACAATAGTGATTCACAATTTCTAAAGGCTTTACTCCATTTATAGTTATAAAATATAGGCTACATATACCAGAAAAAAAGCAGGCAACACAAAAACTGCCTGTGAGAGAGTCAGACCAGTTATCATATTTAACAGAAAAAGACTTCAAAGTAACCATTGTAAATTATATTCACTAAAGGAAACTAAAGGAACTAAAGGAAAGCGTGATTAAAGAAGTAAAGGATGGTGTAATGACAATTTCACATAAAACAGGGACTATTGATAGTAAATAAGAATTGTTGGAAAGAACAGTAGAAATTCTGGAATTGAAAAACACAATGAGAGAAATAAAAAATTCACTAAAGGGACTCATTAGTAGGTTTAACCTGGCTAAAGAAAGATTTAGCAGACTTGAACGTAGCACAATAGAGATTATTCAAACCAAAGAACAGAGAGGAAAAAAGATGAAGAAAAATGAACAGTCTCAGAAAAATGTGGGACACCATCCAGCACACCAACATATGTGTAATTGGATTACCAGAAGGAGAGGAGAGAGAAGAAAAAATATTTGAAGAAATAATGACAGGAAATGTCTCAAATTTTTTGAAGAACAGTAACTTACATATCCAGAAGCTCTATGAACTCCCAAGTAAGAAAAATGCAAAGAAATCTCCAAACAGACCTATCATAGTAAAAATGCTGAAAATCAAAGACAAGGAGAAAATTTTGAAAGCAGCAAGAGAAAAATAACTCGTTACTTACAATGGAACCCCCCCCCAAGTAAGATTAATAGCTGACTGCCTATCAGAAATAGGGGAGGCCAGAAAGCAGTGTGATAACATATTCTAAGTGCTCAAAGAAAAAAACTGTCAACCAAGAATCCTGTACTGACTTTCTAAAGTGAAAGCAAAATATTTTAAACAAAAACTGATTTTCTTGCTAGCAGACCACCTTAAAAGAAATACTGAAAGAAGTTCTTAAGGCTGAAAGCGAATGATCCTAGATAGTAATTCAAATGCACACACAAACAGAAGAGCACTGGTGTAGGTAAATATGTAATTATTAAAAATAGTAGAAATGGGGGCTTCCCTGGTGGTGCAGTGGTTGAGAGTCTGCCTGCCGATGCAGGGAACGAGGGTTCGTGCCCCAATCCGGGAAGATCCCACGTACTGCGGAGTGGCTGGACCCATGAGCCATGGCCACTGAGCCTGCGCATCTGGAGCCCGTGCTCCACAACGGGAGAGGCCACAACAGTGAGAGGCCCGCGTACCGCAAAAAAAAAAAAAAAAAGTAGAAATGGATATTTTTCTTTCTTCTCATAACTGATTTTAAACGCAAGTTATAAAATAGGTATATCATGTAATATTGGGCCTATAACATAGAAATGTAATGAATGTAATGTATTTGTCAATAATAGCTCAAAAACGGGGGGAACAAAACCGTATTGGGCTACACAAGCGACTACAGATGGTAAAGTAATGATCATAACAATGTTGTGTTTGTAACATTAATATATATATAATATTTATATAATAATAGTACTAGGAAAAGGGAGGAAGGAGTAATGTTTCTGTGTGTCACTGATATTAAGCTAGTAGAAATCAACAGCTGATTCTGATAAGTTGAGACTTATATGGTAAACTCTTGAGCAGTCACTGAGAATGTAACTCAAAGAGGTAGAAAAGTCATTAAGGAAATTACAGTGCTACATTAGAAAATACTCATTTAATCCAAAAGAATTCACTACAGGAAGAATAGAGGAACAAAAAAGACATGAGACATACAGAAACAAATTAGAATGAAAGGCATAAATCCAGCTATATCAATAATAACATTAAATGTGACTGGGTTAAACAGTCAAAAGGCAGAGATTCTCAAATTGGGCTATCAAAAAAAATGATCTAGCTACGTGCTGTCTACAGGAGACACATTTTTTTAAAATTAATTAATTTGTTTTTGGCTGCATTGGGTCTTCGTTGCTGTGCATGGGCTTTCTCTAGTTGTGGCGAGTGGGGGCTACTCTGCGTTGTGGTGCGTGGGCTTCTCATTGCAGTGGCTTCTCTTGTTGCAGAGCATGGGCTCTAGGTGCACAGGCTTCAGTAGTTGTGGCATTCAGGCTCAGTAGTTGTGGCTCACGGGCTCTAGACTGCAGGCTCAGTAGTTGTGGCGCACGGGCTTAGTTGCTCTGCGGCATGTGGGGTCTTCCTGGACCAGGGCTCAAACCCGTGTCCCCTGCATTGGCAGGTAGATTCTTAACCACTGTGCCACCAGGGAAGTCCAAGACACATTTTGGATCCAAAGATAGACACAGATTGAAAGAGAATAGAAAAAAGATTTACCATGCAAACAGCAACTACAAGAAAACCAGAGTCATTGTACTAATAGCAGACAAAATAGACTTTAACAAAAAATGTTACTAGGGACATTTTATAATGATAATAGGGTCACTTCATCAGGAAGATACAACAATTATAAAAATTAATGCACTTATCAACAGAGTACTAAAATACATTAAACAAAAATGGACAGAAATGGAGAGATAGACAATTCAACGTTAATAGATGGAGACTTCAATACACCACTTTCAGTAATGTATAGAATAGCTTGGGAATTCCTTGGTGGTCCAGTGGTTAGGACTCCACACTTCCACTGCAGGGGGCACAGGTTGGATCCCTGGTCGGAGAACTAAGATCCCACATGCCACATGGCATGGCCAAAAAATAAAATAAAGAGAATAGAATAGCTGACAGAAGATCAACAGGAAGTAGATGCTATAAACCAACTAGACCTAGCAGACAACTATAGAACACTGCACCCATTAACAATAGAATATATATTCTCAAGTGCATTCTCCAGTGTAGCTCATATGCTAGGCCATAAAACAAACCTCAGTAGATCTTCAGAGGTTGAAATAATACAAGGTATGTTCTGAGACCTTATTGGAATGAAATTAGAAATCAATAGCAGGACAAATTTTGGAAATCTCATAGATATGTGAAAATGAAACAATGCCTTCCTAAAGAACCAGTGGGTCAAAGAAGGAGTCAAACAGGAAATGAGAAAACATTTTGAGGTGAATTAAAATGAAGATACAATGTACCAGAATTTATGGTATGCAGCTATAGCAATGCTTAGATGGATATTTATAGTTGTATATACCTATATTAAGGAAGAAGAAAGATCTCAAATTAATAACCATCCTTCCCCTTAAGAAACTGGGAAAAGAAGAGGAAACTAAAGCTAAAGCAACCAGAAGGACGGAAGTAATAAAGATTATAAAGGAATACTATGAACAATGAACCATCAGAAATGAAATTAATGCAGTTCCATTCACAGTAGCATCAAAAAGGATAAAATACTTAGGAAATAATTTAACAAAGGAAGTGCAGAACTTATACTTTGAATACTACCAAACGTTGTTGAAAGAAATTAAAGATGGTCTAAGTAAATGGAAAAACACCCCATGTTCATGGATTGGAAGCCTCAGTGTTGTGAAGACGGCAGTACACCCCAAACTAATCTATAAACTTGAGCACAATCACTGTCAAAATCTCAGCTGAGGGACTTCCCTGGTGGCACAGTGGATAAGACTGCACTCCCGAAGCAGGGGGCCTGGTTTCGATCCCTGATCAGGGAGCTAGATCCCACATGCATGCTGCAACTAAAAGAGTTCACATGCCACAACTAAGGAGCCCACACGCTGCAACTAAGGAGCTGACAAGCCGCAACTAAGACCCAATGCAACCAAAATTAATTAATTAATTAATTTTTAAAAATCTCAGCTGATTTTTTTTTTTTGTAGAGGTTGACACCCTGATTCTAAAAGTACAAGGGGAGCTTCCCTGGTGGTGCAGTGGTTAAGAATCCGCCTGCCAATGCAGGGGATACGGGTTCAAGCCCTGGTCCAGGAAGATCCCGCATGCCGTGGAGCAACTAAGCCCGTGCGCCACAACTACTGAGCCTGCATGCCTAGAGCCCATGAGCCACAACTACTGAAGCCCATGTGCCTAGAGCCCATGCTCTACAGCAAGAGAAGCCCGTGCACCACCACGAAGAGTAGCCCCTGCTCGCCGCAACTAGAGAAAGCCTGCAATCAGCAACGAAGACTTGACGCAGCCATAAATAAATAAATAAAGTAAGTTACAAGGAACCCAGAATAGCCAAAACAATATTGAAAAAGGGACAAATTTGTAGGACTCAGACTTCCTGATTTCAAACTTACTATGTAGTAGCAGTAATCGATAAGAATAAGGATAGACATATAGAACAATGGAATAGAATTGAGAGTCCAGATGTAAACCCATATATCTATGCTTAACTGATTTTCAACAAGGCTGTCAAGACCATTGAATGGGGAAGAATAGTCTTTTTAACAAGTAGTACTGGGACAACTGTGTAGCCACATAAAAAAGAATGAAGTTGGACCTTTACCTCACATCATATATAAAAAAATAACTCAAAATGAGCTAAAACTATAAAACTGCTAGAATAAGACAGAGGTAATTCCTCATGACATTGGAGTTGGCAAGGGATTCTTGGATATGACACCAAAAACACAAGCAACAAAAGAAAAAAATAGATGTTAATCTTCATCAAGATTAAAAACTTATGCTTCAGAGGACACCAAGAAAGTGAAATAACAACCCACAGAATGGGAGAAAATTTTTGTAAACTGTATATCTGATAAGCAACTTCTATCTAGAATAAAGAACTTTTACAGTTTGATAATAAAAAGACAACCCAGTTAAAAAATGGATAGGGCTGGGCTTCCCCGGTGGCGCAGTGGTTGAGAGTCCGCCTGCCGATGCAGGGGACACGGGTTCGTAACCCCGGGCCGGGAAGATCCCACATGCCGCGGAGCGGGTAGGCCCGTGAGCCATGGCCGCTGAGCCTGCGCGTCCAGAGCCTGTGCTCCGCAATGGGAGAGGCCACAGCAGTAAGAGGCCCGTGTACTGCAAAAAAAAAAAAAAAAAATGGACAAAGCAGCTGAAAAGACATTTCTCCAAGGATGATTTGCAAATAGCCAATAAGCACATGAAAAGATGATCAGCATCATTAGTTATCAGGGAAATGCAAATCAAAACCACAGTGAGATACCACTTCACACCCATTAGGATGGCTAGAATCAGGAAGTCAAATAATAAGAAGTATTGGTGAGATTTGGAGAAATCAGAACATAAAGGTACAGCCACTTTGGAAAACAGTCTGGCAGTTTCTCAAACAATTAAGCAAAGAGTTACCTTAGGACTCAATTCTACTCATAAAGAGGTACTCAGGAAAACAGTAAACGTGTGTCCAGACAGAAACTTGTACACAAATGGTTACAGTTATTCGTAATAGCTAAGAGATGGAGACAACCCAAATGTCTGTCAACTGGTGAATAGATAAAATGTGCTACATCCATACAGTGGAATATTATTTGGGCATAAAAATTAGTGAAACACTGATACTTGCTACAACTTGGATGTACCTTGAAAACACTATGGTAAGTGAATGAAGCCAGCCACAGTTCAAAAATTATGATTCCATTCATGTGGAAGTGCTGAATAAAGAAATTTATAGAAACAAAGTAGGTTAGTGGTTGCTTAGGGTTGGCAGAGAGGTGGAGGGGAGAGGATGGTGGTGTTAGCTAACATACAGGGTTTCTTTTTGAGGTATGAGAAAGTCCTAAAATGTGTAATTTTTGTACATACCTGAATATACTCAAAAATCTTTGCATTCTACACTTTAAAGGGATGAATTGTATAGGATGTGAATTGTATCTCAGTAAAGCTGTTTTATAAAATGTATAGCGATGTTATTACATTTAAAAATTAACAATAATTTCTTGACATTTTCAAGGAGTCAATAAAAACAAATTTCCAATTATCTCATAAGCTTATTCTTTAAGATATGCACAAAGTTCCCCATTCTAGTTCCCCCTTTATCTCTTTCTTCCTTGCTGTTTTTTTCCTTCCAAGTCTTTTGTCCTGTAGAGTTTCTCACAGTCTAAATTTTGCCATTTGCACTGCAGTGGTATAGCTTAACATATTCCTGTTCCTCTGTATTTACTGTGAATTGGTAGTTGGATCTAGAAACTTGGTCAGATTTTTGTTCAGTCTTTTTTGCAGTGTCTTACTGCTCTTTCTGTGAAGTTATAAACCATGATGATTAATGCCTCTTTATTGGGGGGGGGGGCGTGCAAAATG
>NC_041229.1:4270146-4280169 GCF_002837175.3 Physeter macrocephalus
TTTTTGTACATACCTGAATATACTCAAAAATCTTTGCATTCTACACTTTAAAGGGATGAATTGTATAGGATGTGAATTGTATCTCAGTAAAGCTGTTTTATAAAATGTATAGCGATGTTATTACATTTAAAAATTAACAATAATTTCTTGACATTTTCAAGGAGTCAATAAAAACAAATTTCCAATTATCTCATAAGCTTATTCTTTAAGATATGCACAAAGTTCCCCATTCTAGTTCCCCCTTTATCTCTTTCTTCCTTGCTGTTTTTTTCCTTCCAAGTCTTTTGTCCTGTAGAGTTTCTCACAGTCTAAATTTTGCCATTTGCACTGCAGTGGTATAGCTTAACATATTCCTGTTCCTCTGTATTTACTGTGAATTGGTAGTTGGATCTAGAAACTTGGTCAGATTTTTGTTCAGTCTTTTTTGGAGTGTCTTACTGCTCTTTCTGTGAAGTTATAAACCATGATGATTAATGCCTCTTTATTGGGGGGGGGCGTGCAAAATGGTGTTCTTCTAATTCTGACATTCTTTCTTCAGTTATTAGCTGGAATATTTCTATAAAGAGAAACCTTTCATATTCTATATGATTACTTAAAAACACTGTTTATATTGGAAAGGCTGGATAAATGCTTTATTCTCCCCCCTTTTTAAAATTAATTAATTAATTAATTAATTTGTTTATTTAGGCTGCACCGGATCTTAGTTGAGGCATGTAGGATCTTCATTGTGGCATGTGAGATCTTTTTTTATTATTCTTATTATTATTTTAAATTTAGTTGCACTGGGTCTTAGTTGCAGCTCGTGGGCTCCTTAGTTGTGGCATGCGGGCTCCTTAGTTGTGATATGTGAACTCTTAGTTGCAGTATGCATGTGGCATCTAGTTCCCTGACCAGGGATCGAACCTGGGCCCCCTGCATTGGGAGCACGGAATCTTAGCCACTGGACCACCAGGGAAGTCCCTCTTTCCCTCTTTTTCTTTTTCTTTTCTTTTTTTTTTTTGCAGTACGCGGGCATGTGGGATCTTCCCGGACCGGGGCACGAACCCGTGTCCCCTGCATCGGCAGGCGGACTCTCAACCACTGCGCCACCAGGGAAGCCCCTCTTTCCCTCTTTTTAAAACCAGTTTTCAAAATAATTTTTTGGTTCATTAGCATCTTTAAAGGTGATGGATTAGGTTTGTTTTTGTTTCTAGTGTCATGTGAACTCATGAATGTATTTCATTGATTCAGTTTACTGTTCCATTTTTTGCCATTGGGAATCTCCTCAAAGTGACTTGCATTTTGGCATACCCCTAGTGATCTTTGATAGCTTCCTTGCATAGCTGATAAGATGCTCCAGGTGGACATTTACTGCCCCCAGAGTGCAATCTGCCTTTTCTCTAAGGAGCCATGATTTCTTTTATTGGGAAATGGAATTTGGAAGCCAGTCTGGGTGCTAGGGATATTCATGGCTGAAGATTAACTACGTTATGAGTTCATACTGATGCTTTTAATTCAAATTCAAGGCTGTAAATTCAAATTGCAACTTTATCTTCACCTTTTAACCACTGATACTGAATAGATATAGGCACTTTATATAGCCAAACCAGATAGAAATTTCAGGACATATATCTATCCATTCACGTATTTCACTGCCTCTGTCTTATGCTAAATACTGGACAGGTTCAAAATATAAATTAGACACCATAAAATGTTTTCACCGCATCCTTTTGCTCTCTGCTTGCTCCAAGCTTCTCACAACTTGCTTTTCTGCCTCTGCTCCCTACACATTCTTTAGATGTCTTAGGCTCTAACAAATTCAACAGGATGAAATTTACCAGTGACTTACGTAAAACCCAGTATTTAGCTCCAGCTCCGACCTCTTCCCTGAACTCCGGACCAGAATGGGCAACTTCATATATACATGTACTCTCGAATATTCCTCTCAGAAGTATTTCAGATTGTATGCTTAAAACCAAAATATTTCTTTTCATTCAAATATAAGCCCTACCAAAACCAGCTCTTCCTCTTTCACTGCCTTGTTTGGTGAAAATACCATCCACTCAACCATCCATGTCAAAACCTAGGGTTACATTCTTGTCTCCTACTACTACCCCATCCCATCCCCAACACAAAATCATGCCTAGGTGGTTTTACCTCCTAAATATTTCTCAATTTATGTTCTCTATCCTTACTGCCACTGACTTAATTCGATTTTATATTATCTTACACTTGTACTGCTATAACAACCACCTTCTATATTGCTACCAGTATAATCTTAAAATGTAGCTGTAAATAACACTGCTCTCCAGTGGTTCTCCAGTGGTTACCTATTGCATAACGTCCTAGGTCCTTAGCATTGGTATAAACATAAACATAAGTGGCCTCAAACAAGCAGTGTTTCAAGTCTCAATTCCTCTGTAAAATCAGATTATCATCTTACCTCATGTGAGATAACATATCTGAAAGTCCTAGTGCTGCATTTGCTATTGTACACAGTCAACTAGTACAGATACTTCATATATAAATTCCACCTGTATATTCCTGTTAGAGGCATCTTAAATTCAGTATGTCTCTCTCCCTAACCTTATTTTCTGTCCTTGATTGGTTTAAATTAGAATATAGGGTGGGAACAAAGTTATCTCAGTTCAGTTTTAGCATAATTAAAACCTTGTTAGTATAATTTGGAAAGTTAGTGTCCCGTTTTGAGATGTGGCTGGATATTTAAACATGCAAATTCTTATTAAATATCAAGTCTCACATCCTCGCAAATTAGTTTCAAGGTTAGCAGTCTCATTACTTTCTCTTTAATCATCTGAGGCAGCCACCTCACTTTATATGCTGAAGAGCTACTCCATTTTTATTTATTTATTGGCTGCGTTGGATCTTCATTGCTGCACACAGGCTTTCTCTAGTTGCGGTGAGTGGGGGCTACTCTTCGTTGAGGTGCACAGACTTCTCATTGTGGTGGCTTCTCTTGTCGTGGAGCATGGGCTCTAGGCGTGCGGGCTTCAGTAGTTGTGGCGTGCAGGCTCAGTAGTTGTGGCATGCGGGCTCTAGAGCACAGGCTCAGTAGTTGTGGCTCGCGGGCTCTAGAGCGCAGGCTCGGTAGTTGTGGCACTCGGGCTCAGTTGCTCTGCGTCATGTGGGATCTTCCTGGACCAGGGCTCAAATCCATGTCCCCTGCATTGGCAGGCGGATTCTTAACCACTGTGCCACCAGGGAAGTCCGAGCTACTCCATTTTAATCTCAAATCCTCTGATAATTTTTATCAGTTAATCTTTATATCAAAATATACATATTCAAGATGTGCTCTGTGTCATATAAGAAATAGACTAGATATTTTGAAATTTTATCTCCATTTCATTTTATTCACACTTTTTCTAGGGTAATAATAGAAGCTAACATTTACTGAATGTTTACTTTGTGCCAGGAATTGTGCTAATTCAGTCCTCTTGACTATCTTGAAAGTGTAATTTCCATTCCTGTTTTACAAATGAGAAAACTGCAGCATAAAGAGATGAAGTAACTAGACTTAAGATTTAGTGCCTGAATGGTAAATGGAAGAGTCAGAATTCAAAACTTAGTATTTGTCTAGCTTAAACTATTCTAGCAACTGGGCTATATACCTTATTTGGTAAATGTTTTTCAACCCAACTGCAAAACAGAATCATAGAATTTTTTTCTCTCCTTAAAGTATATGTTGT
The DNA here is from genome assembly GCF_002837175.3 of Physeter macrocephalus. NCBI lineage: Eukaryota > Metazoa > Chordata > Mammalia > Artiodactyla > Physeteridae > Physeter > Physeter macrocephalus. The sequence goes on from NC_041229.1 coordinate 4,273,833, forward strand.
TTAGCAACGGCCACTTTCATAAACACGTATATACTATTTCATAAGTAATTTGGAATAAAAGGGATGGGAAAGAAACTTTCTGAATTACTCACTAGTTCAAATTGCAAACTATTACAAAATACATTTTTATTTTGAGTGCTACATAAATTCTGCATTAGTAATTAGATTTAAAAAATATTTATTTGAGAATTTTAAAAGAGTTCCAAATTAAATATATAACTACACACATACATATTCATCTACACGCATATGGAGAGTTAACAAGGTTTTTTAAAATAGAATTATCTAATTTATAAAAATTTCAGGATATACTTTCTGGCTTATTCTATCCATATTATGTCTGACTTTTTCAAATAACATAATTTCATCCCAAGGTTTGCCACAATGTATGTTACTGCAGTGTTTCTAAATTATATTTGTCTGTGTAATTTATTATAGAGTATGTCATGAGACTAAGTTTTCACAGACCTGTGTTGGGAAATTAAAGTAATAAATACATGGCATACAGGGCATTTCCCAGTCTAATCTTCATCTTCCTTCCATTCCATACCTCCATCTGTATTATACTTTGTACCATATGTGTAACCATTACATTGAACAAACACAATTTACGGAAGGTACTCAGAATCCATTTTATTTTTGTCTTCTACCATCCATATAAATTTATTCTGTGGGGTTAATACTCCCTCCAACCTCTTGAAGGGCAAGTCTTAATAACTTTTCTGGTTACTTTCAGGGAATAGAAACATTATTTTCGAGAACTAATAAATTTAATTCAGAGTTAAAGGTTTTCTTCTTTGCCCACCTCAGGCCTACTATAGGTCTGCAGTGGAAAGTGAGGTTTGTTTGGCTTCCTTTTTCTGTTCTTCCGCTCTGCCCTTTTATTCCTCCTCATTTGCTAACTGTGGTTTCTGGCCCCTCCAGGATTGAGAGAAGCCAGGATTGAATAAGAAGAAAAGGTCTTTAATAACAGTAGCAGCAGCGGCTGATGTTTCTGTAGCATTTATTTCGTGCGAAGTACTGTTAAAGGCACTTTATGTGTATCAGGCCAGTTAATGCTCAGAGCTCTCTGAAGTAGGTTCTGTTATCCCTGTTTCACTGCTGAAGAAATTACGGTGAAGTTTGGTGACTTGCCTAAGGTCCCACTGCTACACATGGCGGTACCAGGATGTGCACCCAGCATTTGGGCACCAGAGTCTCTTCAGCCACTCCGGGTGTTGCTTCTGTATACTGTTGGGAGATGGTAAGCATACTTCATAGTCTTGGCCAGAGTTTAAATCAGACTTGTATCCATTAGATTTTTTTCAAGTGTGACACATTTTCCATAGACCTGAAACAAAGGGCAAACTTGCCTTAAACCCTTTCCATTATGGGGGAGTAGAAGGGAGTGGGAGAGGGTTTGAAACTCACAACACACTGATCACTCAGCAAAAGTCCTTTTCTAACTCTTTGAACGTTGAAGGTGGGTGTAACTCAAGGTTGAAACTAAGTTTCCCCGGCCTCCAGGCCCAGGTGGCCTTGCACCTCACTTTGGATGCAGTATCTGTTGTTTGGGGCCTCCACCCAAACCACGATTGAAATGTTTTCAACACCCTGTTGCACGTGTTCTCCAAATATACTATTTAATTTCTTGCTTTCACACCTTTGTTCATGTAGATGGTCCCTGGATTATGAGTGTCACTTGCTGGAAGGCATGTTCCTTCCTGAACCACATGATCCCGATCAAACTAAGTGCTCCTGATGGCCTGGCTTTTAAAGAAGCCAGTTTACTGGGGTACAGCAAATGAACAAAAAACTTCAAGTAAAGCTGTCCCATTTTTTTCCCTCTTCATCTCATTCCTGTGAGAGAGAAATCAGCAGATACATTAAATGGTAGTTTGGTCAGATCAGTCCTAGCTGCCTGGTGTCTCGTTGTGATTGCTTGTCTTTGGGAAAGCGCACGGGCAGGTTTATATTTGAGATGTCGCCTCTGATTGGTCAGGGTAGTTAATTCAGTGGCCTTACCTAGCTGGCTCGGCACAGAGCTTCATGCCATTTATTGTGTTATCAGACCAAGAAGAACCTCAGATTGATCATTTTGTCTTCTCATGTTGGAATATTCAGTGAATTTTTTCTATTTATTCAGCTGGAAATCTTTAGGGTGTCTTTTTTTAAATCTTTTCCCCTTTACATGTACATTTACTTACAAAGAACATTCGAAAGTGATGTTTATGTAGTGGATTGATGTTTGAACTGACGACCTGCATGCCCACATTTAGAGTAACTTATAGTGCCATTAACAACAATTTGCCAGTACAGTGCGCACACTGTACGCAAGGCACGTCAGGATGGTGAGATCGTGTGAGGTCCCGTGAGAGCCTGGCACTCCCATCTGCTTTATCACCCGGCAGAGTTCTACTTTCATTACGCCCTGCCCTCCATGGTGCCTCTTCTGCCCTGCACATTCATAACTAAATTTTTCTTTGTTTGCTTTCACATAGCACTAGCTGTGTAGTTTTAATTAGGTACATGTGTCGTCTTCATAAAGACTAAGTTTTTGTGTTTTTTTTGGCTGCATTGGGTCTTCGTTGCTGCGCGTGGGCTTTCTCTAGTTGCGGTGAGCAGGGGCTTCTCACTGCAGTGGCTTCTCTTGTTGCGGAGCATGGGCTCTAGGCGTACGGGCTTCAGTAGTTGTGGCATGCAGGCTCAATAGTTGTGGCACATGGGCTCAGTAGTTGGGACTCGTGGGCTCTAGAGCTCAGGCTCAGTAGCTGTGGCGCGTGGGCTTAGTTGCTTTGTGGCATGTGGGATCTTCCCGGACCAGGGCTTGAACCCATGGCCCCTGCATTGGCAGGCGGATTCTTAACCACTGCGCCACCAGGGAAGCCCAAGACTGTAAATTTAATGAGGTCAAGGACAATGTTTTATTTTTAATTGTGTTCCTCTCTTTACATAATAAAGTTCCTCACATCTAATCAGTCGATTATTGAATTAAGTTTTCAATAGTATAAACAAAATCAGTCAGTAGTATGATTTGACTGTCAGAATACCGGGTTTAGTCTTACTAATATTTGTACCCAGACAACGGAGGTAAAAATAGTAAAGTTATGCTCAAGTTATAATCCTGCCATAACCTGTCGTATTGTGTACAACTCTGGGAACCAGTCTTAAAGGAATATGGGAAATGGAGGTTGTTGAGAGCATAGCAAGGATGTTCATCAAATTTTAAGGAGAACTTAAAGGGACAAGGGATGTTTAGCTTAAAGAACAGAACCTTAGGAAAGAATGGAATGTGATTGCCATCTTCAGTTTTTGAAAGCTTTTTCAAGGGGAAAGAAGAAGTAGACCTACTCTGCATGACTTTGGGGTTCGAACCAAGAGGAACTGAAACCCTAGGGTTTTGCAGCAGTATGGTGCTTTTTAAAAGAAAAAAAATTGTTTAATGTGCAAAAAGAAGAGAATAATCACCCATAGTCTACCAGTAATTCCCTTGAATATGATGAAAGCTACCATCAATACACGCATTTTTCTGTGTGCAATTTCAGAAGGATCATGGCACCCTTAGTGAATCCATGAATCTCTAGTTAAGACCTCATGTTCTCTTGTTCTGTGTGTGTGTGTACAAATATATACATATGTGTATATATTTCACAAAGATGATTATCATCTATATACTCTTATCACATTTTTCTCTAAATACATAATAATGACCACTTTTGAGTGTTCACTGTATTCAGTAATTGTGCATTCGTTTAATACTCAGAACCACACATTTTTCCAGGTCAATTAAATATTCATCATCTTCAACATCATTTTAAACTGGTGGCTATATTTTTGAGGCATTTGAAATCTTCTTTATCTAGAGATGATTTACAAAAGGTGTTTCCCCAAATTTGTTTTGCATTTATTTTAGTACTTTTTTTTTTAAAGAAAAAAGAAGTTATTTGTCTTAGATAAAATAATTGATGTACATAGCTATGTGTTCTTGTATTGGAAAAGCAATCTAACAGTCAAAAGACCCAGATCTTAGCTTTGGTTGTCATTTGTTAGCCATTTAACTTCTCTGAGCATTAGTGTTTTCTTATCTTTATCAAGGGGCTAATACAAGCCTCCGTGACTTCACATAGAGGATGTTAAAAGAGTTTAGGGGGAAAGTACTGTAAAAACTATTATTTAAAAGTATTATTAGATTTGCAAAATTAAAAGTATTTAAGAATGTCAGGTTTTTACATTTTTAGTGAATAACTAAAATGTGATAACAGGCAAACCAAATTTTTTTTTAAGGGAAAATCCAATCAGTTGATTACTAAACATTATTTGTTTTATAAATTTTCTTTCAGAAAGGTGCTTTTATCGTGTTAGTAATCTAAACAGCAGTAGCTGCTTTCACTTGAGTGCTCACAACGTGCCAAATACTGTGCTCAGCATGTGTGGCGTGTATTGTCTCATTTAGTCCTTATAACAGCCTTGGAGGAATTGTTGAAGAAAGAATGCAGATCTATCACGTCATAAAACTTGGACTCTTGGTCACTTGTATTTACTAGCTTTATATCCTAAAAGAGGCAGGATAAAGCATTGAGGTTAAGAGTGTAGGTTCTGGAGCCAGCCTGACTGGATTTGAACCCTGGGTTTGCCACTTAATAACTTTCTGACTTCAGCAAGGTAGTTAACCTTTTTCTGTTAAATGGGGATAAAATGTACATACTGGTAGAGACATCATGACAATGAAATTATCGAATGTGAAGCATTTAGAACTGTATCTGGAAAATAGTACTCTATAATTGTCATTATTTACAAACTATTATTATTTAAAACTATGCAGCTCATTAAGTGTGACATTAGCTCACAGACTCCACTGATAGGACACTTTAGGGGACAGGTATAGAGAATGTATTTTAATATATTTCTTACCTTGAACTAAATTTCTCACTACAGCTTGTTGATTTAGCATGGTGGCCTCATGAAAACGATCTAAATCACCTTTTATTTCAGCTACTAAACCATCAATTAATGCTTATTTTATATATCTTTTAGGACATTGCTGATTCATTTGCATCCTTGAAGAGCATCGGTAGAAGAGGAAGGAAAAGATGGGTGTGAAAACATTTACTCATAGCTCGTCTTCCCACAGCCAGGAAATGCTTGGAAAGCTAAATATGCTTCGAAATGATGGACATTTTTGTGATATCACTATTCGTGTCCAGGACAAAATCTTCCGGGCACATAAGGTGGTACTAGCAGCTTGCAGTGATTTCTTTCGCACCAAACTTGTAGGCCAAGCAGAGGATGAGAACAAGAATGTGTTGGATTTGCATCATGTTACAGTGACTGGCTTTATACCCCTTTTAGAATATGCTTACACAGCCACTCTGTCAATTAACACAGAAAATATCATTGATGTTCTAGCTGCAGCCAGCTATATGCAAATGTTCAGTGTTGCTAGCACCTGCTCAGAGTTCATGAAATCAAGCATTTTATGGAATACACCCAACAGCCAACCAGAAAAGGGTCTAGATGCTGGACAAGAAAATAACTCTAACTGCAATTTTACGTCTCAAGATGGAAGCATTTCTCCAGTGTCTTCAGAGTGCAGTGTGGTAGAAAGAACCATTCCTGTTTGCCGAGAGTCGAGGAGAAAGCGCAAAAGCTACATTGTTATGTCTCCTGAAAGTCCTATAAAGTGTAGCACGCAAACAAGTTCTCCACAGGTATTGAATTCTTCAGCTTCCTACTCAGAAAATAGAAATCAACCAGTTGACTCTTCTCTAGCTTTTCCCTGGACTTTTCCTTTTGGAATTGATCGAAGGATTCAGCCTGATAAGCTTAAGCAAGCAGAAAATACCCGGACTTTAGAATTACCTGGCCCATCTGAGACAGGTAGAAGAATGGCTGATTACGTGACTTGTGAGAGCACAAAAACTACCTTACCTCTGGGTACCGAGGAGGATGTCCGGGTCAAAGTAGAAAGGTTAAGTGATGAGGAAGTCCATGAGGAAGTATCCCAGCCTGTCAGTGCATCTCAGAGTTCACTGAGTGATCAGCAGACAGTGCCAGGAAGTGAACAAGTCCAAGAGGAACTTCTGATTAGTCCACAGTCTTCCTCTATAGGTATAGTGTCTTCTGTGTTTTCCATGATGCTATGAAGTCAAGTCTAGCTTTTCTTTTTTTAAAAGATTTAATTTAATTTTCTTTTTTTTGCCTGCGTTGGGTCTTTCTTTTTTTTAAAAAAAAATAATTTATTTATTTATTTTTGGCTGCATTGGGTCTTCGTTGCTGCGTGCTGGCTTTCTCTAGTTGAGGCGAGAGGGGGCTACTCTTCGTTGTGGTGCATGGGCTTCTCATTGCAGTGGCTTCTCTT